>NC_071267.1:10728838-11028838 GCF_023375685.1 Ictalurus furcatus
CAGAACAGTTCGACTCAAACAAGTGTGAGAGAAGATGTTTCCTGAAATCCATTGTACTTCTCGTTGTACTGTATTTCTGAGGACTCATGCAGCAAGAATGTAGTGAACTTATTTCTGGACCTCATTCTAACACCAAGGTCCCTTACAGTGCTCATTCATTCATACATACTACAGTAGGCGAAAGTGCCAAGTGACACAGATGGAGGCAAAATTCCACTATAAGAGGGAACGTATTTGACATGCCTATCAGAAGGCAGTAATATACAAGAATATATAGAGGAGAGGACCTCTCTAAGGAACTGTGAGCTGGCCAGTGTAAGAGGAGGAACCATGAGGAAGACTGAGGTCAGTACATCCAGCACTGTGCAAGAAAAGGGAAAAGTTATTTCTTCAATGAGTATAAAAAGCTGGAAAGTTCTCTCAGAAGACTTAGAATTAGAGAACATGCTGGTCCTTAATACTTCATAATCTGCTCTACACGCCTCCTGAGAGGGATGTTTTCTATTTCTTGAGAGTGGTGAAGGTATATGTGTGATGTTAGATACTTTGTGCAAAGATATATTTTTGGCAGTGGTGTTGAAAAGTAAAATGTGTGTGCATGAGCATCCTCTCATGTGCTTGCATGTGTTTCTGCACAGTGTTTGTAAAAGCACTCAGGTATTTGAGTGGGTTCCTACTTTGCTGTATGACTGATGGCAGAAAATGCTTTATCATAAAAGTCATTAGCAGGTCTTTCTCTAGCGCTGTACTTGGAGACCTCTAGAGAGCTGGTGATAACTGTCCAATGATTTGGAGTGTTTTACTCTCGCATTCGCGGTTAATCATGCTGTTGTGCCATTGAATACTGAATTATTTTACTTTATGTAAACAAATGAATGTATTACCAGCGTGATAGATTATTAAATATGTTGTGATAAACAGTCATTTTACAATATAAAAGAGAAAGAACCGAAGTAGAATGAACACAAGTCTTATCTCTAGTTCTTTAAGCACTTGTAATCTAGCTTTTGTTTATATTTTAGAAGAAGATCTTTTTGTATTTCTGTGAATAGAACGGCAGACTTTTTGGTATTTTGTGTTTATTCTTTCAGTGCCTGTCTTTTTACATTCAATATTTTCTTATCAGTTTTCACCGGTCGTTCCAGAGTTACAACGCTGTCAAAAGGATTATTCAGTACTCTTTTATATCAGCTCATCGATCTCATATATAGCATTACCACCAGAAATGATGAGAGTAGTGACAGGGACACCTGAGCTCCACAGAAATTGCCTGGGCTTGACGTAAGAGACAAGAAAGACTGAACAAACAATGTTCTATAATGTGCCCTCAGAGGTGTGCCGACATTGTAGTGCCTGTCTATGCCCTTATATCTGCAGCTACCGAGATATTCTGAGAGAAAATGGAGGGGAATAGGAATCGAGAATGGGAGAAGGAGGGAGGGGGAGCTTCAATGAGGATTCATTGATAAAAAAGCAGCTGGAAACAGTCCTGCGTGCTTGGAATATAAATCAGCACAAAGCTAAGCACCAAGCTAAGCCTTACACACCTATATATGTCCTTTTTGGTGCACAATAGTCATAACCCATACATTCCATACATCCCATAACCTCTGTTATCAATTAGCTTACAATGTGTCTACACAAGTGACACGTGAACTGAGTCAGTACTGAAACGTCTTACTCGTTTGCACCTCAAATCTAAAGAAACCTAAAGGTAGGTCTACTTAAAAAGTGGCATACAAGCTAGAAATTCCATACATTTCCACATGCCATGTACAACATGCCTTTTATCTGAAAAAATATCGGGTAACTTTGGAAGCTGCAACATGCTGAGGCATAAATATAATGTATGTAGCCTTTTGGCCAAGCCTAGACTGTCAAAGAGCGGCTTCCTGATTCCAATAGATATATGTATATATATTTGTTTGTGCTTTTATTTTTAGAATGTTGTATGTTAGTAAACACATTTATAGACTTTTGAGATTTTAAAAAGTGTGTTAAATACAAACATGCAACATCTGTGATGCATCCTTGTCTTTATTAAGGCTGTAAGTGGCTTTCAGAAATCCTGAATGCTTTATTTATGGATTAACAGGCAAATCTGCAGGACGGGACGGGACTAATGCACAACCTCCAGACAAAAAGAACACTCTACCTTTTTTGCATTGTCGTTAATATTCACACAGACATCTCCACCCTCTAGCCCACTCGCCCTCCTTTCCCCTCCCCCCATAGAGAATCACAAAGACTGTTTTCAGTGCCTGCCACGATGTTAGCTAAAAATAACTCTGCGTGACAGAGTGAGTGAGAGAGAGAGAGAGAGAGAGAGAGAGAGAGAGAGCACAAATGCATGGTTGTATAGCATGTCTAAGATAAGATGACTCTCTATTTGTAAGATTTAAAATAGAGGTTGATATCCAATCACCTGGAGAAAGATAAAAGCATGAAAATGCATTCACCTAGATGTTATGCGCTTTGAAAAGGATGAAACGTACAGGAATGATGCTGCCTGGAGATGGGTGACAGTGAAAAAACTAGACGGTATGGTAAATAATCTATATAATTGAACATCTGTCTGTGTCCCCATTGCATCAGAATTTGTCTTCATTAGTGGGCATTCATTAGCTTGGTAAAATGGCACTGGGGTTGGTTAAAACTTGTCTGTTTTTTATTGAATTATTTATTACTAAGATTCTTTCTGAACTCATCTAGAATGAAGACTGTTTCCTGATAGGTTATTCATCAGGACAAAGGCAGTATAACAAAATACTGCTCTCTGTAGCCACAAATATTTAGGAGAATTTTGACTGCAAAAAAATGACAATGAATTAAAAGCCCCTCTATCTAACAGCCATTTAACTGACACATGATACATTTTTCAGTTTCAAGCTTCATGTCACTAGCTCCAAAATGAATTTTTTTTTTCTATTGACCTTTTCTAACTGACCATTTGTATTAACAAGATCAAATGCCTTCAGTCTTAAATGTATGATGTATAACAACAGATATGGGAGGATTCTATGACTGAATTAAAATGGTTTAACTTGTCTATATGTTTATCAATGCCAGTGTCACCAAATGCAGTAAGGTCACCTGTAATTCCTTGCATTTTGTAGACACTCCAGCTAGTGTGGTGCTACTTGTTTATTAAAGAAAGCAACTGTAAATCGTCATCATTTCCTCATCATAGTGTCATCATTCCCTCTTACTGAGCAAAGCCATTAAACACATCCCCTGGGTTTTTTTTCTATATATTGACATCGAACTGATAATCATTACTGCATAAAACAGTAATAATGACATCCCAAACAGAACATGCAGAAAAATATAGTTTCTAAAAATACAAAACCTCTGTATTAAGATTTTTACATGAAATTTTGTCGCAGAGCTCACAATAAGTGCATCGGACAGTTTCTATAAGAGACACAGCATTCGCTGCACCAGGAGCAAGATGACCTTTTAGAACAACCCTCGTAAAGAATCTGATACATAATTTTTTTTTTCAATGTTAAACTTCTTCCCTGGCAAACCCCCTGTGTTTCTGACCTGGCCTAATTTCATATTAAACTTGAATACAGCATTTGAATATCACCTTACACTACATTGCACTTACAACTTTTTTCAACCAAGGCAAAAAATAGAATAAAACGAATGGAACATAACGTCTCATGTCAATGCACAGACACTTATTTATATGTTGCTAAATCTTAAATCAAAATTAATCCATCTCTGCTTTCGTTGACCTACTCAAATTTCACAGCAACGGTATTTGGTAATACTTATAAAAGAATAAAATGGCTGTAATATATTTTTTTTTGTCTGTGTGTGTGTGTGTGTGTGTGTGAGAGAGAGAGAGAGAGAGAGAGAGAGAGAGAAAGTTAGTTGCTTTGTTATCATGTAAAATCCCTCAAGTATATCCCTCAAGCTGTTGCAGTCCTTCACATAAATCCTTCCATAAAGGATTATTTTTTTGGGTTTCTTCCAGATCTAAACGTCAGCAGTAAAATATCCCTTCATATTGTTTCTACATACTAACTTTAATGTTCTCACAATTGATATGAGAGGTGCAAAACAGTCACAATTTCTCTCCAAACAATAAAACAGCTACGACTAATTACCCATAAACTATAAGCCATTAGCTCTAACAACAGTGCGGCACAGTTTATGTTATAACAGGAATAACTTCATTAGGGAAAGTGTTAATGTATAAGAGGATTACAAAAATGATGGCATTCTCACTTTATCAGGTTCACCTCTCTAACTGTTAACCAGATGATAGATACGAGTGGTATATTATGTAAGGAATAAAACATGACGGCACATGGCCTTCTAGGAAAATAGTCAGTGAAGGGTGATGAGACTGTTGCAATTCTGAAGTTGAAATTTCACATAGCGTTTTATCCCTCTCATACTACAGCAATTTGGCAACTATTATAATGTTTTATTTATTGAAGAACAGCATGATGCACATTTTATCCATTTAGACCTATCAGCCATAACATCAAAACCTCCTACCTAATACCGTGTAGGTCCCATTTGTGCCACTCAAACAGCTATGTCGATCTGTCACACCTCTGAAGGTGTGCCATGGTATCTGGCACCAAGACGTTAGCAGCGGATAATTTAAATCCTGTAGGTTACAAGGTGGGGCCTCCATGAATCAGACTTGTTAGTCCAGTACCTCCCACAGATGCGATATCAGATTGAGAACTGGGGAATTTGAAGGCCAAGTCAACACCTTGAACTCTTTCTCATGTTCCTCAAACCGTTCCTGAGCAATTATTGCAGTGTGGCAGGGCGCATTATCCTGCTGAAAGAGGCCATTAGGGAATACTGTTGCCATGAAGGGGTGTATTTGTTCTGCAGCAATGTTTAAGTACTGTAGGTGATATGTGTCAGAGTAACAATCACATGGATGCCAGGACCCAAGGTTTCCCAGCAGAACATAGCCCAGAGTATCATACTTCCTACCCCTGCTTGCCTTCTTCTCATAGTGCATCCTGGTGCCATCTCTTCCCCAGGTAGGTGCTTTCGGTGCTGGACAGGGGTCAGTCAGGGGGCGCTCTGACCCGTCTGTAGCTACGCAGCCCCATATGCAGCAAGATGCGATGCACTGTGTGTTCTGACACCTTTCTATCATAGCCAGCATGAACTCTTTCAACAATTTGTGCCAATTTGTGGACCAGACGGGCTAGCCTTCGCTCCCCGTGAGCATCAGTGAGCCTTGGGCGCCCATGACCCTGTCACAGGTTGTCCTTCCTTAGACCACTTTTGGTAGGTACTAACCACTGCAACACCGGGAACACCCCACAAGACCTGCCGTTTTGGAGATGCTCTGACCTAATTGTCCAGCCATCACAATTTTCTCCTTGTCAAAGTCACTCAGACACTCACACTTGCCCATTTTTTTCTGCTTCCAACACATCAACTTTGAGAACTGATTTGATCTGAGAACTCACTTGATGGTTACTATATCCCACCCCTTGACAGGTGACATTGTAATGAGGTAATCAATGTTATTCACGTCACCTGTCAGTGGTTTTATTGTTATGGCTGATTGGTGTATACCTAAATTAATGCTCTGGAGTAAGTTTGCAAGAAAGCCCTCTGTCCTTTTCAGTCAGAAACATCCTGAAGACAACTGCACATTTACATAGTATAATCATGTACTATATATAGTATTTTGTGAATATTTTAAGAGTAATTCTTGTATTTGGTCCTTCAACATAAAAGATAAATACAGACACTATGGCCTCCTGTTACCAAAATACATGGAATTGCAGTTATTTGTCAGCATCAGCACACAATATGGAGCCTGTGTGTCAGAGATAAACACAGAGGATCCTTTTATTTAGCTGGGGGACCATCACCCTCCTCCCTCACGCAGCGAGAGGCAACTGGGCTCTGATCCTTCTCTAATCAAAGGTTTCCGCAGCTGTGTGTCCTTTGAAAAATGGATCACACCATTCCATTACCCGGAAAAGTTGCTTCTAACACTGCAGAGACACACATACTATTTACATTCACTACAACACACAGAGGTCATGTGGCATGCCCTGCCTAAATCATCCATTAACACATATAGGTAAAGGATACACACATACATGCACACACACAAATATATACAAAGGACAAACACAGAGTGATAGTATTTTAGACCCATCAATGTGATTTCAGAGTATTTATGATTATTTTGTGATTGAATTCTATAAGCAGCTCAATGCTTTGCTTCAAACACTTCATACCTTATGATCAGGTGTCACATGCATTGTTGTTTTGTGTTCTTTTTTATTCCTTGGTTTTTTTTCTGTTGATAATGTAGGCTTGTCTTCTTTTTCCTTATTTTGTTATTATGCATGGGCTTTGTTAACTGCCGTTGGGTTCAGGCTGACTCTTCTAACTACACAGGGGTAGCCAATGTAAATGGGATGAGCAGGAATAAACCCCACTGTCTTTCAAGGATAAAAAGACATCAGTACAAGGTCCACAGCCACATCCTATATTTCTGCATTAACAAATATCTTAAAGAGGTTGGACTTTTGTGTAACCAAGTGCAACAGTTCCACCAATGGTTAAGATTCACAGAATGGTATGAAGACTGGGGCTGATTTCTTTTTAGCCCAGACTGTAGATTCATGTAGCCTCTCAGTGACCATCATTTCAGGTGATTACACAGAGTGAAATGCCCCTATATTTTCAGCCTGCTTAGCTGACACGACTACTATTAAACTAGAGATGCACCAATGTATAGGCCGATAAAGGCTATTTTCCCCGCTATGAACTATCGGCCGATAGTTTAAAAACATCTGATGATCAGGGCCGATTATATCCTGTTAATCAAAAGAGGGCGGGGAAAACACATAGATTTCGTGCTGTGTGTAAAGATGATGTCTCTTGTGTCGAAAGACGACAAAACTGCAGTTTGTAATCTCTGTAAACTCTGCATTGCTAAAATTTTACACTGGAAGTGAGGAGCAGTAAAGCAGTTCGTGCTGAATTAAAGCGCCAGTACACCATTGAAAGATTTAAATGAAGATGAGTGACAAAAAAGTAGTATATATTGCACAGAAAAATATATTTGTAGAATAGTATGTTCCATATACAGTTAGTGTTAATATGAGTTAATATCTTCAAAAAAAAGAGTTTATATTAGGCCTATATATTACCAGTTTGATATCAATGATAAAGTAGAAATGCTTTTGTTTGTGGTGAGTGAATGTGAAGCCTAACTGGAGGTTTTTTAGAATTCAGTCAATTAATTCTGTTAATATCAATTAATAACATTCAATACATTAAGAAATCTTACTTTAATCTTCAGAATTGAGTTCATGTGTTAATGTTAATTAGAGTAATGTGTTTTCTGTTTATGAGACCAGTTACTGTGAAACAGCTTGTTGAAATGGAGAGAATAAAGTTTTTATTTGCATTTCTTTCAGAATTGTGGAATTAATTATTATTAATTTAAAAGAAGGCATAAAAGGCAGAACTATCGGTATCAGTTATCGGTATCGGCCGATATCACTCTGAATAATCGGTTATCGGCATCGGCTGAGAAATTTAGTATCGGTGCATCTCTATATTAAACCAGTATTAAACATATAATCATGCCCCCTGTTTATTGTTCCCACATATTTCATCAGGCTCCTCAACAGTGACATGCATGTTCTACTGTTTCTATTTTTAAATGAGTGTTAATGTGAAATGGTTCCCACTGAAAGAAAGCCTAGTGCTTAATGCATTCCTCCCCATATGTGTGCCTTTTATTATCCAAAAATATTCTTGTTTTGACATGGGAGTTATCTAAGATTAAGAGACAACTGACTCTATGACCTGAAAGAAGGGGAAATGGAAATGTTTGGGCAAAAGTTGTGATAAGACTATACAATTAATAAAGGCAGCAAAGTGTGTTTGTGTGTGCATGTGTGTGTGTGTGTGTGTTTGAAAGAGAGAAAGAGAAAGAAATAGAGTTGTCAGAACAGTCAAAGAGCTCCATGACCTTTATTTTCTCCATCTTCACCTCTCTGTCTCCAGCGTGACAATGCTGTACCTCAGCCATACGGTCATGGACCCTGGGAGTTTACTTTCGCATTATGAATACTAATGTCTGTCTTCTTAATTAGGGAAAAACATCATCAATTCATGCTAAAAAGATCATAAATTTAAAAGTACACAATAAACTATCTAAGATAAGCAATCAGAGAGAATTGAATACTAAGTGTGGTTATATAAAAGTGACCTGTTATGTAGTTTCTAAGAAGGAAATTAGTCACATCATGATGTCCAAGACATCTGCAGTCATTCAGTCTGGATTTTTTTAAATGCCCTCTTTCTTCAAATCATGATCAACTGCTGAAGTTTTTTTTTTTAAACTGTCCATTGAGGCAATACAGTTTCACATAATTTGGGGCTGATTAGAGCTCTCCTCAAAACTCAACAACAATCAGATGAGTCAGTTTGGTTTCAAATGAGCAGTCAAATATATAGCCAGTGAACATGAAAGTATGTTTTAGGAAAATATGTAAGGAATATCATTTTTAATCCAGCACTTGAATATCTTAATACTAATGATAATGGCAGGGTAGTCCCAGTTCTGTCATTGGAACTCATGGCCTACATTATTTTTGCATGGTCTACATCGAATTTGATGATCACATGATCATCATGCCGTAAAATATTTTCTTTTCTACTGATAGCGTCAATAATGCTGTGTGACTAACAGTTTGAAAAGATCCAGCTGAAGGCTTTATACACACACCAACCGAAACCTCATACATGTCAGAAAGGGCATATGACTAAACTGGGAGGAAAATGCATCTTGAATTACAGATCACTGCAAAGATTACAGCTGTAAACTCTGCTCCCCAGTGCCTGTTTTCTTAGCCAATGTGCTTATTAGTAGCAGATACTGACTATAAAACGGAGTTTGAATTACCAATCCTCATATTCTTAAATTAGGCTATTGATCTTTAATACATATTTTTCTTGTTTGCTGTATAGTAAAACTGGCAGCATGTTGAGCTGGTTTAAGCATGTTAGTGGTGGCTTGGTGTTGAGTTCAATAAACATGCAGTATGTGGCTGACCAGTTATGAAGGTCTAAGCGTTGTTTTTTTAAACAGCCTTGTCAGAGCATCATCTAGAGCTCCTGCAATGCAATTTCAGTAATTGAAACACTTGAGATTGAGAGACTGGAGAGAGAGAGAGAGAGAGAGAGAGAGAGAGAGAGAGAGAGAGAGAGAAGGAGGGGCAGGCACTGCATCCTGCAAGCACCTACATACAATTAGTGATAGTAAAGCTTTTCATGCCAGGCTAGTTAGGATATATAAAAGAAAATCTCAAAAAGAAACCAACTGAAAGCAATTAATGTCTTTTTTTTTTTTTTTTTGCTACAGTTCTTGTTTCTCTCTCTCTCTCTCTCTCTCTCTCTCTCTCTCTCTCTCTCTCTCTCTCTCTTTCAGTAAACAGTTATTCTAATTGACACAACTCACTTTTAGGCATTGATGCATCTTCTTTCTTGTAAGTATTATTCTGTCTTTCACGGTTTAAAGGTCCAAGTTCGGAGAAGGTCAGTGTGCATGTTATGCACATTCAAAGCAGACTATGAGCCTACTATCTTAAAATGTGGTTTCACTCTGTCTTGTTCCAACTTGTTTCCTTGCAGCCTATTGAGTTTAACTGGAACAATCAATGTATCATAGCCTACACATCGCTCTAATTACATTCTAATTGCTTTTCCTCTTTTACTCCCACACACTCAGATCTTTATATCGCTAAGTTAATATTATCACACATGTGCCTGGTTGGATTGGTAGATGTGCTTGGAGCGTTCGGCAAAAATGTCACCAAGGAGAAAGGATAGGAGAAAATTCCAATAGGCATCTTAACCATTATAGACCTTCTTCATTATAGACCTTCTTCAGTCAAATAGATTTTTAGGACATTAGGCAATAACATCATAAGATTGTTATTAAAACATTATCTCACATTGTAGATTACTGTAATGATTTTGGCTATAAAGCATTAAGAGACTCATTTCTTGGAAATGAAACTTGGAAATAGACAATGCCTGAGGAGTCATGTGTCATCTCTGCTTGTCCCTCCTGCTGAGTCATACCATTACCTTGTCAGATGGTTTTAGTGCTATGGTGCTCTAACAAAGTTATGTTTTGCTTTATCAAATACATGTTATTAGCATTCTTTGTTTATCTAGAATGTATGAGGTTAGAACCCGTGAGTTGATCTATTTGATCCCTGAAACCTAGCAGAAGTTTCAAATGACATCTCAGATTTGACCATTTCTGAGTTTGCGGATTTCTAATGTCCTGATTACTGCTACCCATTAAAATGTGTCCATTTGGCAGATGCTTTTAGTAACTTCGAACTCAAAGTCAGAAAGGTTGTTTGTTTTGGGAGTAATTTACTGTAAGGTCAAAAATAAAATCACAAAGTTCCATGAACAAAGAGGATAATGGCTAGACTGGTTCAAGACGACAGGAATGCTATGGTATCTCAAATTACCACTCTTTAAAACCATGGTGAGCAGAAAAACCTCTCAGAACACATCAAACTTTGTGGTGGATGGGCTGCAACAGCAGAAAAACATCAGCCAAGAACAAGAATCTGAGGTGATACAGGAGGTCACCCAAACTGGACAGTTGAAGATCAGAAAATCTTGGTCACCTGTTCTGATCCATTTCTGTTGCAAATGGTAGATTCAGGCACCATGAACCCAACCTGCCCTGTGTCAACAGTTACATTACATTAATGGTATTTTGGCAGACACCCTTATCCAGAGCAACTTACATTTATCTCATTCATACAGTTGAGCAGTCAAGGGTTATGGGTCTTTCTCACGGAGCCCAACAGCAGCAGCTTGGCAGTGCTGGGGTTTGAACTCACAACCTTCTAAGCAGTAGACCAACACCTTAACCACTGTGCAACCACTCACCAGTTCAGGCTGGTGGTGGTGGTGTAATGGTGTGGGAATGTTTCTTTGCACACACTGAGCCCCTTAATAGCAATTGAGCATTGTTTGAAAGCAACAACCCATCTAAGTATTGTTTCTGACCATGTGCATCCTTTTATGGCCACAATTTACACAACTTATAATGGCTACTTCCAGCATGATAATGCACCAGATCACAAAGCAAAAGTCAACTCAAACTGGTTCCGTGAACATGACAATGAGTTCAATGTATTTCAATAGCCTCTCCAGTCACAAGATCTTAATCCAACAGCACCTTTGGGAGATTTACAGTATGGATGTGCAGCTGACAGATCTGCAGCAATTATGTGATGCAGTCATGTTGATATGGATAACAAATCTCAAAAAATGTTTTCAACACCTTGTGGAATCAATATCACAAAGAATTGAGGCTGCCCTGAGAGCAAAGTGGGGTCCTCCTCATTATTAGAATGGATTTCCTTATAAACTGAATGGTGAGAGGAATTGTTTATTAGAATCGTTGATTAGAGTTACATAAAATGCAAAGCATGTTCTTATTGTTAATACAAACTTTTATGAAATAAGTAGATTAATTATTCAAAAGTAATATCAGTTTTACTCTCTACTTTAAAATGTCAACCCAGTTAACCTTATAAAAATTCCACTGAAGTGGAACTTTTCTAAAGTAACATGATTCTCAGGAAGAACAGAAATCTGGGTCTAGATCTAGATCCCTAATGAGCAAGCCAGAGAAGACAGTGGCAAGAAAAAACTCTCTGAGATGGCATAAGGAACAAACCTTAAAAAAGAGAACCCCATCCAATTTTAGTAAATTTAATAAGAAAGTTTCTTCTAATTTCAAATCATTTCTGTTTTTGTAAAATATTTTGCCAAAAAAGAAAAAGCATAAGATATAACCCTGATGACCTAAACACAAATGGTCTTAAATAGCCTTAAATGAGCAAGTATCCTTTTTGAGAGTGTAGGGCTACATAATAATGTTGATCAAGAAAACCTTTACCAAGATCACAGAAGACGACAGAAGCTTCCAGAGTTGGACTAGGCTCAGTTTGAGAGAGGTGGGAATTAAATGGGATGTCCTCCTGCTGCTTTAAGAAATTACAAAAAAAAAAAAAAAAAAAGAGTTGCCCCATTTTTTAAAAACCGCCATCCTACTTTCAGATTAGAATTTGATATTATAATAAATAAATTTGATATTTGATCAATTTGATAGATATCTAACAGATTATAACAGACCTGTTACTGACATTTCAGTTTCATTCATATTTGAGATTCACACATAAAGTTTCTATATTGACTCTTGATCGAAATGTTTTAAATAGAAAACCATGTTTCTAGGTTAAATGTGTTCAATTCAATTAATCACACTTAATCAACACTTAAATCAAGCTCTGCTGAATGGTAACTAACGTTTGGTTTGTATTTCAGCATTACTGGGTAATACCCATGAAAGCAGCTATACATTTATCACTCCATACATCCACCTTCTATAGCGCTTATCCTACAGGGTCACGGGGAACCTTGAGCCTATCCCAGGGAGCATGGCAGGGTACACCCTGGACGGGGTGCCAATGCATCACAGGGCACAATCACATACACATTCACACACCCATTCATACACTACAGACATGCCAATCAGCCTACTATGCATGTCTTAGGACTGGGGGAGGAACCTGAAGTACCCGGAGGAAACCACTGCAGCAAGGGGAGAACATGCAAGCTCCACACACACAGGGCCGTGACGGGAGGTGTGAGGCGAACCTTGGAGGTGTGAGGCAACGTGCTAACCACTAAGCCAGTGTGCACCCTACATTTATCACTGATATCTTTTATTATTTATTACTGAAAATGTATGGCTTATTAATACAGAATATTTGTTGGAACAAATAAATATGTTTCAGTAATGGCAATGATTTTTTGTTGTTTTTGCTGTTTTTTTAATATATGTTTTTCAATATAAAAATAATATTTCAGGGGGAATCAGTTCATTTTTGTCTATTAATTTTATTGAGTAAAATGTTTCATCTGTTTTTTTTAAGTATTTCATTTGTTTTTAAGATGTTTTATAGTAGCTTCCAAAATCACCCCTGAATAAAAAAAACTTTAGTCAAATGGATAATGCAGTAAACAAAAATATTAGATTTATATATTGTTCAATTGTATGGGCTATAGCACTATGGCACTCCACTGAATTTTTTTTGTGAAGTTATACCTGCTCTTGTGAGAATTACCCTATTACTCATATTCTCTACCCTACATCAGCTTTGGCTGCCAACATCCCCATATACAGTTCATTCATGTTTAATGATCTTCCACCATTCTAGGCTTATTTTCCTTCTTTCCATCTAAACTAGACAATCTGAATCAAACAATCTTTCTGTGAATATGAAATTCTCACCATGCTTTTGCCTCAGGAGTGATACAGTGAGCCCGATGTGCTATGTTAAACCATACTGTCAGAAAGTGTAGTTGTCAGGATAGTATGCTTGCTTTTAAAATGTCACAATAATTGAGATAGTGTTGTGTTCTATGATTCATGCTATATGTATGCATAATCAAAACGCACTAGCTAAGAAAATGTATATAATCTAACCAAGTCATTTGAACTAATCATTTGCATTATGTAAATGCAGTAGGTGAAATCAGTAAAAGGTCAATGAGAGATGAGCATCTGCTTCTGTAACCATTATGCCAGGGGTGCTAAATCATTTCCACAATTATACTGAACAATACCACCAAGCAACATGAATACAGCAGATAAATTTGGGAACCCAGAATTCATGACACAAATCTTTCAAATGTAACCACTTAATGTTCGTCTTTCTTATTATTGCGTATTGTAATATGTGGGGGAAAATGCCATTTGCAATCATTAACTATTGTGGCTGCTTTAATTATGTTTCTTTGCTGTAAAATGATTAATTACAGTTGTCAAAATGTGATGGCTGAGTAGTCCTCACCAAAAACTCCTCTCTGTGAGACACTGAAAACAGCTGTGTTTCTTCTCTTTCATTTCCTTTATGCTCTTTCCCTTGCTACATATTCAATGTAGTAGAAAACGCTTCCAGGCTTTGGTGTTTCAATGCTCACTGAACAGTTCTGTAGCCTGCGTTTATCTGCCTTTAGATAGAAATGTTCCATGATTTATGCCAATATAACAGCTTTGTATGCCTTTAGCCAATTATCTAAGTACATATATGAACTTTGGAGTAGGCATGGTTTAAAAATGTCTTTAATGTGTAATTTGGCTCCCAGGTACTTCCATTCTGTGAGTATATTGATTATTCAGTTTGTGAAATGAAATTCATTACTTGACCATTATTATAATTCACATTTTATACAACAGAGGTCTGTTCCTGACAGATCCTCGAAAGTCCATGTGCTTCCTGCAGCAGAGGTTTAATGAGGCAGCCAGGAGAATGCAGAACCCAGCATGACAGCAGCGTGACTTACATAGATGAAACTTCATACATTAATCATTTTCCTAATAAACACTTCGCAGTCTGTGCAAATGCCTCACAGTCGGTCCACAGTCTGTGAATTCAGATGAACATTTTCAGGGCCCTGCTAATAGCCAATGTTCAGCAGAGCACAAGATTTAAAGAGACAGTCACCTATAAGGAGTCAAGTTATGGGATAAATCACAGGGAAATCTACAGAACCTCCCCATCTGGAAAGAACATCTTCGTTTATACCTGACATGCCACCAGCATGACCTGCATAATACATGCTGATTGTTAGCAAGCAAAATGCAAGAGCAGCTTTAGCAGTAAGTTTTGGTCGTCATCTAGCAGATATTCCAGTAACAGGCCAGCACCAAACTATGTACACCAAGCTAAGAATCTGTTTTTTTTTATTGTTTGTTTAACTTGTCTTTTTGCTATAAAGGTGATCAATCTTTAAAAAGCTAATCCTTAGATATCCTTACAAAGTGTAATGTCACTCAATAAATGGTATAAGCCATGTTTCATTCCTTCTAAGCTGCTGACTCCGTTGCCTGGAGTCATGTAAAATGCAAAAGATTACTATTTCATATCTCCTTCATCACTTTAATACATCTAATATCAGGGACATGCTGGAATCACTAGGTTGTAAATCTTTTTCTTTCCAAATGCCTGTTAGGTGTCCTGCTATCAATCTATAACATCACTTCCCTCTGTCTTCCAAAGGAAACGGATAGCCGAGCGGAGCAGATTCTGATAAGCGTCCCTGGATGAGCATTCAGTGGAGATAAATGAAAGGGTTGTGGGTGGTGAGTGTGTGCACTGGACTACATGGTACTATCTTAGGGATTTAGCCAGGCTGGCTACTGTGTTAATGACACAGTGTTAGTGAAGAGTTCATTTTCTTCTTTATTTAAGCATGGCTGTCAGTAAATTTTCTTCACTACAATAAACTTTCTTTTATCTATCATTCTTTTCCTCAATATTCTTCTTTTCTTCATTGAGACCCCCAAGAAATAACTTACCAAGATTTAGCACATTGGGCAGGTACTGTAACATTATGAATAATTGGCTGTGCACCATTATAAATGAGAATGGAATAGCTTTTAGTCACTTCAGTAAATTGTCTAGATGTGGATGATGGAAGTATTACTTTGAATATAGGCCATATGATTTATTTACTTGTAAAATGTAAAATTTAGTTTAGGGAGAGGCAGTACATATAATAGTATGATTTAGAACGAATTGGTATTGTTATTGTTTTGTGAGACATTTTGCATGCTCTGTGCAATGTTTGTATTCTACATTTTATGCATTCATTAGCATCAACATTTTATATACTAATTGCCTATAGTGACATTTAAGGCTTAATAATTATTTATCCCATCATGAACAATTTCAGTGTATTGGAGCCTCAAGCTTCTATTGTGACTTTTCTGTGACCTCCAAACACAATACCACTTGATCTAATCAATCCCACAATCCCTGAAGTTACTGCCTCCACACAAGAATCTACACAACACTATTGCACCTTTGAGTTTAAAAAAATAAATAAATAAAATCACTATATGATACTCTTGTATCTGCATTTGTTCTATTGCAGGATGATTGAAAAAAATACAGAATTTTAGACTGTGTAAATAATACCACTGTGTAACTAATGCATAAAAAACAAAACTCAAACACTGCAGATATTGGTGACTGGAGATGCCACCGTTGCTATACCAACACATACCATGTATCTGCCTCAATATGTCGCATTTAGCGTGATTCACAAACAACCTACCTGCCAATTTTCTGTTTAATCACACATTACAGGGGACAATACTGTTTTGAGCTTAAAAAATCTTACTCTGTAAATAACAAATTTTATTAAAAAAATATGACATGTATATATATATATATATATATATATATATATATATATATATATATATATATATATAAAATTATATATATACAATCACGCTCTTCTATCAGTCTTTCCATCCGTTCATCTTTCAGTCACCAGTTTGTCTTTGTTCCCTGCATGAAAACCCTGTTTTATTCTAGGATTTTTGCAGATACACTCTAATGTGCTCCTGTTCTCCAAACAACATCAACACAACATGACCAGGTCAAAGCAGGAAAAGTAGAGAGGCAAAAACAAACCATATGAGCCTGTTTCTGGAAGAAGAAGAAAAAAAAACATTCTGTGCCCCCTCACCAACACTGAGTCTGAAACAACACTGTACTTGAGAATCTAATTAGCCAGAGAAGCTGTCTGCACATTTCCAATTTATGTAAATGAAGACAGTGCTAAGTGTAGAGCTGAGACTTTAAAGTGAATAGCCGATCAGGTTCAAAGAGGGATACTATGCCACTAATAAGAGAAAGTATCCTTTGAGGGGAAACATTTATAATATGAAAAGATTTATTGTCAGTGATGCTGGCCTCATTGTCTTCTTAAAGGGCTTTTACTTGATATCTTATTTGATCATTTAAAGCAGACATATTTCACACACAATGATTAGCTCTGTTGAAATGCTTCATGGTTCCCTGGAGAAAATAAAAATTGAGGATAAAATTCAACCTGTCACACTACACTCCGGGTTTTTTATCCCACTATCAGTTTATCCCAGTTTTTTTGGATGAATGACTGAATCTTCTAACTCATCCTGTATCTCTATGTGTAACACATATACACACGGATTATACACTGATATAGCTTCATTTATTTAAGAATGTGAGCACTATTAATGGGTTCTTACAAATACACTCTGTGACACTTCCCACACAATTTTTAAATTAGAACATCACTCCAGAGTGATCAAATAAAGCTTTAAGTAGATCATCCAACAGGGAATAATGGCAGAAAGTATTACATACCTGTATATGCAGCTGCAATCTTATTTGCTTGGTCTTTTTATTTCCTTATTCATACTTTCTTCTATACTTCCTTATTTATTTGTTTCTTCTGGTCTCCTCCAATGTGTGTAATGCTAGATATGTGCTATTTATCATATGCACTCACCATCCACTTTATTAGGAACACCTGAACAACTGCACATTTATGCAGTTATCTAATTTGCCAATCGTGTGGCAGCAGCACAATACAAAAAAATAATAATAATTATGCAGACACAGGTCGAGAGCTTTAGTTAATGTTAAAATCCCATTACATCAGAAGTTTATGAAATACTCAAACCAATACTATATCCGCATGATTTTACACATTTGTGCTGCTGCCACATGATCGAACGATTGGATAATTACATAAATGAGTAGGTGTACAGGTGTTCCTATTAAAGTGGACATTGAGTGTACTCTCATGTATATACATTTACATTATGTTTATAACTGTACATCTTATAACTTTATTATCTATGCTGTAAATTTAGCATATTTACAACAAAATGAAGTTGAAAATGTAATTAATATGTTTGGTTTTAGAGCTGTGTCTTCATGATCCCAATAGATTTCAAACAGTGTATCATATTCAAAAGTTTGCATTCAAAACCAAACCTTTGCCCTTTCTGAATGCAATATGAATATTCTGTAATAATGTTCATGCCCACCTTTCACCTTTATAACTGCTCCCAGCACTTTCATATCCTCTGAGCAGCATTTAGATCTTTTGTCAAAACTTCAATTCTAAGTAATTTTCTGTTGTTTTGGATTGATGTCTTGTTGCAGGATGCAGTGCCCTCCACTAATATTGGCACCCTTGGTAAATATGAGCTAAGAAGGCTGTGAAAAATGATTTTCATTGTTTAACCTTTTGATCTTTTGTTTAAAAAATGACAAAAATACTCTGCAAAACACAGATCCCCCCCAAAAAAATAAATAAATGAATAAAATTATACACACACACACATATATATATATATATATATATATATATATATATATATATATATATATATATATATATATATATATATATATATAGGTGTGGTAAATATAGGTGTGCAACAATTATTGGCACCCTTTTAGTCAATACTTTGTGCTACCTCCCTTTGCCAAGATAACAGCTCTGAGTCTTCTCCTATAATACCTGATAAGGTTGGAGAATACATGGCAAGGGATCTGAGACCATTCCTCCATACAGAATCTCTCCAGATCCTTCACATTTCAAGGTCCATGCTGGTGGACTCTCCTCTTCAGTTCACCCCACAGGTTTTCTATGGGTTTCATCAGGGGACTGGGATGGCCATGGCAGGACCTTGATTTTGTGGTCAGTAAACCACTTTTGTACCATGTATGTTTTGGATCGTTGTCCTGCTGGAAGATCCAACTACAGCCCATTTGAAGCTTTCTGGCAGAGGCAGTCAGGTTTTCATTTAATATCTGTTGATATTTGAGTTGATACCTGAGTCCATGATGCCATATATCCTAAAAAAAATGTCCAGATCTTCTGGCAGAAAAACAGCCCTAAAACATTAAAGAGCCACCACCATATTTAACCGTGGGCATGAGGTACTTTTCCATATGTCTGCCTCTCTGTGTGCGCCAAAACCACCCCTGATGTTTATTGCCAAAAAGCTTGATGTTGGTTTCATCTAACTATAGAACCCGATCCCATTTGAAGTTCCAGTAGTGTCTGGCAAACTGAAGACTCTTGAGTTTGTTTTTGGATGAGAGTAGGGGACTTTTTTGTTGAAACCCTTCCAAACAACTTGTGGTGATGTAGGTGACTTCAGATTGTAGTTTTGGAGACTTTCTGACTCCAAGACGCAACGAACTTCTGCAATTCTCCAGCAGTGATCCTTGGAGATTTTGTGGCCACTCGAACCATCCTTTTCACAGTGCAGACACACGTCCAATTCCAGGATGATTCATAACATTTCCAGTTGACTAGAACTTCTTAATTATTGCCCTGATGGTGGAAATGGGCATTTTCAAGGCTTGTGCAATTTTCTTATAGCCTCTTCCCATTTTGTGAAACTCAACAGCCTTTTGTCGCACATTACAGCTATATTCCTTGGTCTTACCCATAGTTATGAATGACGAAGGGAATTGTTCTGAATGACTAAGGGAATTTGAGTTACCTCATATTCATATTCCTGTGAAACAGGAAGATATGGTTGAACAGTTCCCTGTTCCTAGTCACCCAGGTGTACTAAACAATTTAAATATCAATGGGAATATACATCAAATATATTTTTCATATGACTTCATAGGGGTGCCAATAATTGTTGCACACCTATATTTAACTTTTTTAAAATATATATAAACCTGTGTTGTGTTTGCAATCAGTTCAATATCTATGAGAGCAGAGTATTTTTGTGAATTTTTTAAACAAAAGATCAAAAGGTTAAACAATAAAGACAATTTTTCACAGCCTTCTTTGCTCATATTTACCAAGGGTGCCAATATTAGAGGAGGGCACTGTTTTCCTGCATTTCATTTTGAAGAGCTTACAATTAATTTTTTGTAAATAAATTTTAAAATAGTTTTCCCTTTTTTTCTCCAAAAGCACAGGGGATTCAATCTTTTGCCCTTGGCTATATCTATCTCTCCATTCACTATCTGCAAAAAATTTTTAAAAAAAATTTAAAAATCAATATCACATTTTAAATAGAGATCACTGGTTTCTCTTGTAAATAATGATGTAAAATAATGTTGTTCTTCTTTCGGCTGCTCCCATTAGGGGTTGCCACAGCGGATCATTGTATTTGATTTGGCACAGGTTTTATGCCTGATTATGCCTTCCTGACATAATCCTACAATTTTATTTGGGGCTGGGAATTAGTGCGACCCAGTGGCACAATTAGTTCCCTGCCCAGGAATCGAACCCAGGTCATGGAGGTGAGAGCAGTGGTGAGAACATACATACAGACAACATTTGAACTGAAAACAGCTACAAAACGTACATAGGGAAGGATTTGTATTGTGAGCAAATTACGATTCTCAGTCTAGCTCAACTTTTGAATTAGTGGTACTCCTTTAATAAAGATTAGGATTTTAATATGTCAAGAGGGGTATTAGGTTGCAAAAGCATTTTAATTGTTTGGTGCCCACAGTGTGCAGTATTGTTTTGATACATAATAACTTTTGGTGTTGCTGGATTTTTCTTTATTTTTCCTTGTGCTACAGTATGTTTATGTGCTTTTTAAGGAGACCATTACCACAAAGACTTCTCGCTCATGCCTAGTCACCTATATGGGGGCATCTTATAAGTAACAGGTGACACTGCATTCGAATTGCATAATTAAATTAATCTGTAGCAATAATAAAATATAATTTTAGGTTTTTTTTAAGTGTCTTTTTATTTTTGTGTGTAAAGTTGCACTGAAATGTGCAATATCATGCCTGCTTTTTCGTTTCTTTTCTTTTCAGTTCAATTATGATGTTATATTTGATGTTTATTGTTCTCCAGCATAGTAAATATCATTTGTAAATCAAAGTTGTGTGAAGTTGTGTTTTCTTTCCTTTCTTAAGTAAAACAATACATATTATGTTATTTATAACCACAAACCATAGTTTTAATAGTGAACGTATTGCATAGCTACTTGATCCAGTTTTAATAAAAAATGCATGAGGAGAGAAAAGATTAGGATTAGTTTCATTATTTTCTCTCCTTGTGCATTTTCTATAATCACTTTCCTATTGCAATCATTAAATGTCCGATTCATTTCATGACTGTAGCTTTCAGATGGTTAGGTTTAATTCTGAGGCACAGCTTTTAGTCCATTCTTCTCAGAAATCTTGCAAATGCAATAATGTAAGAAGTCATACATGTTTCCCTCCTAAATGTATCCCCAATATCATAAAGACTCTCCAAAAATACATATTATGTATTAAAATGCCACGGGCTCTGTTTGATGGAGCACTACTTCTTATTGTTCCTTCTTTTAGAGCTTTCAGATAAAAACTCTTGAAAGCTGGCACGAGGTACACCATGTTCTCCTTGATAGAACATGGAGTAATTGCTGTCATTATTATGCCAAAATACTCCTATTTACACTTTCAGAAATACATTAAGGCATAGAAACTTGCAAGCTGGAGAGAGGTCATATAGTCACAGACTCAGACTGCTCCAGAATTACGCCCTTAATGCAAGCAAGAAAAATGTAGTCGCTTCAATAGGATCACCTGAACAACCTGCTCATTTATGCAGTTATCCAGTCAGCCAATCACGTGGCAGCAGCACAATGCATGAAATCCTTTGTGTAAACTCTAGAAACTGTTGAATGTGAAAATCCCAGGAGATCATACTCAGACCAGCCCACCCGCTACCAATATCCATGCTACAATCAAAGACACAGAGACCACATGTTTTCTTCATTGTGATGTTTGATGTAAACATTACCCAAAGTTCTTGACCTGTATTTGCATGATTTTTGCATTGCACCGCTGCCACATGATTGGCTGATTAGATAACTCAGTGAATGTGCAAGTGCACAAGTGTTCCTTATAAAGTGGATGGTGAGTGTATATAAAATAATCAACAAAAAATTTTGAGGCAAAACATATGGGGACACCAGATTTATTCAAACACAATATTTCAAACCAAAGAGTTTTCTTTCTTTCTTTTTTTCCTGCAAAGTGCTGGTTTCAAAATTAGTGTTATTAACATTTGCTGAGGTTTACTTTGGAGAGAATAATAGCACTAAGCCTATCTCTGTAATGCCAACAAGGATGGAGGATATTTGCAGAACATCTTGCCCCACTCTTCTATGTCTCAATCCATCTTCAGTTCTTACCACATGTTTAAAACAGGCTTCAAAGCCAGAGACTGGAATGGCCATTGCAAAACACTGATTTTCTTTTCCCACAACCATTTCTGAGCTTATTTGGATGTTGGACGAGCGGGGTCTTTATTTTTGTTGAAGGATCCATCTAAAGCCAAGTTTAAACCTTCTAGTAGAGGAAACGAGGTTTTAGGTTAAAACCTCCTGTTACTTAGCTGAATTCATGATGCCATCAGTGTTGACACTAACTGCAAAATAACCCCAAAGCATCATATTTTAGAGGATACCAGGTTATTTATCTTATAATAACATTATGCTGGAGACAGAAATGACTAAAGTGACGTACAAAAGGTCTTGTGTGATCAGTACGACACCATCCCAATTTGCACTAAAAGCATTTCTCAGTGTTTCAGTCAACTTTAGTAAAACATTAACTTCCATTAATATTTTGTTACCTACAAACATTATTCATGACACCGATTCCTGAATGTGTTGGAAACATTCCTTTGAGTTTCTTGTCCATGTTAACATGATTGCATCACATAATTGCTGCACATTTGTCAGCTGCACATTCATGCTGTGAATCTCCCATTATACCACATCCCAACGGTGCTCTATTGGATTCAGAGCTGGGGACTGGGAAGGTCACTGAAGCACACTGAGCTCATTGTCATGTTCATGGAGGCAGTTTGAAATGAATTGCGCTTTCTGACATGGTGTCCATGTGTCTGTTGGGGTTATTAAATTATCATGGACTCCAGTATTGATATCTCAAGGTAACAGCAAAAGTATTTTGCTTTTTCTTTGTCGTGGTAGCTTGTTGATGGTGGAAGAAAATGCTCATACCTCATCCTTTTGTCTGTGTTCTGCTCCCCTCCAGACAAAAAAAAAAAAAAAAAAGTTATACAGTATCCTGAGTTTGTTCAAAATCTTCCAGGAACGAATAATTAAGAAAAGAGAAATCTTTTGATGCAATTCTATGCTTCCTTTTCAGAAAGACTCAACAACTTTATTATGATCTTGTACACATGTAAGGCTTTATTTGCATCACTGCTTGATATGAGCATAAATATTTTTTTTTGTATACAGAGATTAGAATGGAAACAGTTGGTCAGTTTTAAAATTGGAGGAGGAACAGCAGAATGAACTCTTTCCATCTGCTATCATGTCATCTGTTGGCCATGAATTGGCATGCTGAGAGTGACCTTGTTCACATGAGACAAGAATCAGTATGCAGTGATAAAGTGTCAAGACAGTACATGAGAACAGCCAAGAGTGTCTTTGGGATACAGTGCCATCTATTGGAAGGTAATAACACACCTAATACAGTTCTAAGTTTGCAAACATGTAGTTTAAAACGATTGCCTTGATCTGTAAGACATACAGACAAAAAAAAAAAAAAAAACTCTTTCAAAGAAACATCGTTTGCTTTGGAGTTTTTATATAATAGATAAAACTACTGAGTAAAGGACTAGAAGTGCAATTTGTTTGAAGGCACTACAATCATGCACAGTATTTTCATCAGTGTGGTTTAACACAAATTCATTTCAAGTACAATCAAATACCATGACTTTTTATTCATAGCATTCTTAATAAAGGAGACACCATAATTTATGTATGGAGCACCATTATACATAACATAACAGCATTTGAATAGTGAAAGAGAATCTCTGAGTTTGAAATAACATATTACATATAGTTCAATCTCTTACACTGCAGCAAAAATATAAATTTTACATTTTAAAACTTAAATTAGATTATAAATAGCTTATCCTGTACAATGTTTTTATCAGTGCATACACAGAAATAACTACTAAAATATTAATACGTATACATACAGAGACAGCATGCATAATTTGTTTTTGGTAGAGTAAAGAAAGAATTTATCTGAATAATAATAAAATAAATAAATAATAAAAAATCTGACATAATTTGATTGTCAATAAAATCAGCCTACCCAATGTCTGTCACTGGAGGCATGGGTTATTGTTCCCAGGCAGACAATGTTTTAATCACAAACAGTCACAAGCTTCCAGCAGCAAAACGAGCAAACTTTAAGATGCCCTGAATATTATTTAGATTTATTCAGACACTGACATTGGGACTACCATCAAACAGCAAATTAAATAACGCTCAGGTATGAATAACTGACCATTTACTCAATTAGAAATTATTTAAAAATTTGGAATCTGTGTAGAAGAATCCAATGTCTTCCCAAAACACATAACTGTACCTTTAACAAAATGGATGCAGCACAGACTTGATGATATTGCAAAGCCAGCAAGAACAATAATGTAAAATACATGGTATAATCAATTTGTATGAACTCTATCAATCATCAGAATTCAGATGGATAATGTGTTTGGATTCCTGTAGCGGTAAGTGGTCCTGTTTTGAATTAGATGAGGCCTTCTTGTTGTGTTTCTCAAACTCTGCAGTGATTTCAGCTATAGTCTTCCCCTTTGTCTCAGGTAAGACAAGACCGATGAATATGGATGAGACCACACACACACCACAGAAAGGAATGAAACAAAACTGGCCCATACTGTTGACTATGAAAGGAATGGCCATTCCCACCAAGAAGAGGTTGAGCCACATCATGGAGCCGGCCATCATGTAAGCTGCAGGTCGATCCATCTGGTTGAAGAGTTCGGTGGGAAGTATACCGGTTACCCCTGCAGGACCCATGCCAAAGCTCAGGATGTAAGCAAAGACACATGCCATGCTCAGGTAGGGCATACCAGCCACTTTACCCTGCAGAGACAGAGCCAGGGTGAACACCACTGCCCAGCCAGCCATGAACACGTACCCGCCAACAAGGAGCAAGCGACGACCCAGTCTTTCAATCAGAAAGTTACACATTACAGCTGCGGTGAATTCGCAAGCACCGGTGCCAATGGCAACATACTGGATCTTATCCATGGGTATTCCTGCCTCCTGAAATATGTATGAGGCATAGAAGTAGATGGAGTCGTTCCCACAGAGCATCATGGAACTGCTGGCTACCATGACAATGCACAGCTGACGCCGAAGACTACGATCAGACAGTAGTTCCCAGAGTGATTTGGCTCGAGCCTCACCGACTGCTTTCTGTTCCTCCAAGATTTCCTCCATCTCAGCATCAGACACATTACAGCCCCTCAGGCGGGTAAGAGCGCGACTGCAGGCCTCTCGATCGCCTCTGTCGATGAGCAGGTAGCGAGGGCTCTCCGGGAACCAAGGAAGCGTGAGCAGCTGGAGCAGGCCAGGAACAGCGTTGCTGGCTAGAAGATACGGCCAGAGAGCCTCACGCCCCAACAGTTCAGTCAAACCTGTCACCTGCCCCAATAGGATTCCCATTGCTGTGAAAACAGCAGAGGAAAAGGCAACAGCACCCCTCATGGCTTTAGGAGCACTCTCTCCGAAATACATAGGCTGGACGTTCATGCTCACGCCTGCATTAACTCCTACAAGCAAACGAGCAATGATGATCATCTCAAAGGATTTGGCTGAGCGACTGCTCAGTGCCATGAGTGTACTAACCAAAAGGAAAGAGTTATTCAGCAGCAGGGTTTGCTTGCGTCCAAAGCGGATAGCCAGAGGGCCAGCAAGCAGCGACCCAAACAGTCCGCCAAGGGAAAAGGCAGAAACTATGACGGTCCAGATAAGGACCACCTGATTGGAGTCCAGAGCTGTGCCCCACCTCTCCATACACGTCTCATTAATAAACTTCTGGATGTAGATAGTGGGTGCATTGACGATGGCCAAATTGTAGCCATACTGAAGAGTTCCCCCAATAGCAGCAGAGCACACAGTCAGTGCAAGAATTAAAGAACAGCCCTTGTCGTGCTTCATTGATCTATTCATTTTTAATAATGATTAACATATATTTATATTACCATTATATATTAAACATAAGATTTACAAGCACAAGTCTCATACTGACACATAATGAAAAGGCTGTTTCACTGACCTGAAAAGAAACCCAAATGACATTTAACCGGCAACTCTGAAGTGGTGTGAAGGAAGACACAAAATCTCTACCCCATCTACTGGGATTGCTTTCAAAATAAGAGACCAGTCACAATGGCAATGCTTTTCTAATATGCTTTACCGTCTTGGTTCAGACAACATGGTATTATAATATTTGAGATGGTTCACCGTTACATCTATTATGCATTAATTTACATGTATCATTTTGTTTATGTCTCAATATCAAAGAATAGTTTGAAAACTTCTTGGCAGCGGTGGGATTCGAACCCACGCCCCCGAAGAGACTGGAGCCTTAATCCAGCGCCTTAGACCGCTCGGCCACGCTACCGTACAAGTG
Source organism: Ictalurus furcatus (assembly GCF_023375685.1). NCBI lineage: Eukaryota > Metazoa > Chordata > Actinopteri > Siluriformes > Ictaluridae > Ictalurus > Ictalurus furcatus. The sequence continues at coordinate 10,755,232 of NC_071267.1, forward strand.
AGTAAAACGCTGTCTGGAGAAAAGATTAGTAGCGTGTAACTAAGAGAGTAACTTTTGTTTTCTATACCTGTGTCACTAAACTAAAACCTCACATGAAAGCGGTTCTCTCTCTCTTTCTCTCTCTCTCTCTCATTGTATATAATGATTGTCCAGTGGTCAGTCTAATCATATTGGCGATCCTATTGCAGATTTCATTCATCATTTCTGTAGGTATTACTGAGCCTTAGCTTTTCCTGGCTAAATCTAGGCTGGGTCGGATTATCTAATGGGCATTTCTCGTGATCTCGACAATAACAAAAGTTGTTTTCTCACGATGTAATTTTATCCAGAGAAAATCTGCCGCTTCGTGAATGGGACTGGTGTAACATGCACGTTGGCATCTTCGCCATTATGAATGTAATAATTGCCGGCTGGACTTTATCTCCGCATTAAGAGAGGTGTGTGTGTGTGTCCGTCCCCTTCTCAAGTGTCAGACACTAATCCGGAAGTCGTCAACCCTGCAGGGATGAGGTATTTTTGCAGGCCACCCCAGGATTTTTCCATTGCCTTTTGGATTACTGCAGCAAATAAACTTTGTGACTAACAACAGTTTATGATTCTTACATATTTCATAAGATAATCTTCACAAATGAACACAACATTTAGGAAATTTGAAGCCTAACTACAATCGCTAAATCCTTGAGGGACTGAACAACAGTGACAAAGCAGCAAGTTACATTTAAGTTGAGGTTTTCTTTAATTTTATGCAACTTAGATATGACAGAAAAGTAACAAATCCAAACAATTAGCTCAGATGATTCCTCAGTCCAATCCTATGGCATGTGGTCAGATGTTTCTTCAGTTCCCCACTCACAACTTTAGTTACTATCTGCAATTAGTTCCCATTTACTAATGTTCACAAAATGTGTATAGACGTTTTATAAAGGAAATAAAGCTAGAAATTAAGTAGTATAGCATGTTGGTGCTTCTGGCTTGAAAGATAAATCATAGGGTCAACAGGGCCATTATCCACAGGCCTCCAAGTCCAAGGGAACTCAAGCTGTAGCCTCCCAAATTTGAAAATAAAATGATAGTGGAATAGTGGAGCAGCAAAGAGAAAAAAAAAATAGACGGATAGCAGTGCTGGCTGATGTTCCAACGATATCAATCTATTTTTAACCAATATATGTTAATGGAGAACGTAGTGCTGATCAAGCATTTACTGAAACAGTCAGTACCTTTACATGGACAACAATATTCCGTTATTAACTCGATTAAGACAATACTCTGATTAAGAAACTAGCATGTAAACAGTGATTATTGATGACCTTAATCCAACTAAAGTCCTACTCGAAGTAAGCACAAATCTTATTAAGACGTGGAATATTTCTATTTTATTCACATTATTGAAGTGCGTTACAGACATGTACACACTTTAATCACACTATTAACATCGTGTGGGAGTTTTCACCGCTTTTTGCGACAGGACACACACACACACACACACGGGTGTGCTCAACCGTTTCACGGCAAACAAGAGAGCACGGCTGCGTCCGAAACCGCGTACTTACCTACTATAATAGGTGAAATGTATAGTTACTATATAGTAGGTAAGTACGTGGGTTCTGACGCAGTCAACGGCTTCAAGCAGTCATCTATTTGCATGTATAGCATGACAAATAATTAACTGCACTTGAAGCTTTTGTAAAATTAAAAATAAAACACCCAAAACTGTACACGGTACCATAACGAAGACCAACTGTATGTTGATACGTGAAATTCTGGAGGGGACAGCGTGGCGTAGGGATGTAATGACGTGTGACATTAATCGATCTATGTTCTATAACATGTACAATGGGAACATGAAAGGAATATTTTAAAAACAACTCGTAAACACCTTAATCACAATATTGTCTTGTTCAGAATAAGGTCAGTAATTAGATTACCGTTGTCCATGTAAATGTAGTCAGTGTTTGATGCCGAGTATTTTATCAAGACTGCTGCCAATATCAACACCACCAGCATTGTTGCAGTGAAGGTATTGTCTAACACTAGCTAGCTGGCTTCTACTAATTGTTTATCATTGCATTTTTCCTGACAGACTCCCATATTTTTTTTATAACCCGCAGCTTGCTTTTAGATTAGCAACTGCTGATTCATCTTACACACTTGTATCTGAAATGTTTCTTTAGCTACTCATATAGACAAGTACAGTTGGTCATCGGAACTAAATGGTACCTGCCCACAAGAGACAAACTACAAATGAATTTCACACTAGCGAGTGGCATGTAGGATGAGGTGTCTGACCAAAATCATACCGCTTTTCCTACGCAGGGTCGCAGGGAGCCTGGAGCCTCTCCCAGGGAAGTCCCAGGACGTGGTGCCAACCCATCACAGGGCACAATCACACACACATTCACACACCACAGACAATTTGGAAATGCCAATCAGCCTACAGTGCATGTCTTTGGGCTGGGGAAGGAAACCGGAGTACCCGGAGGAAACCCCCAAGGCACGAGGAGAACATGCAGGCTCCACGCACACAGGGGGCAGAGGCAGGATTCAAGCCCCCAACTCCAGAGGTGCGAAGCAAGCGTGCTAACTACTAAGCCCCCCACCTATATAAATATATATTATATATAATATATAATAATACACTCAACACTAAAGTATATCAAACATTTTTATACATTTTATATATTAAATCAATGAACACACTATTGGAAAAATACCCTTATACCACACTTTATATCAACTTAAATAATAATACATGTCATAATTTGTTTTCGTTAAGGTTTCTCCTGGCTCTTCTCTGTGGCTTGATCCATCAGGTCCTTGAAGCCGAGCTTCTCAAGAGGCTCCTTCGCCATCAACTGCCTAAAGAACAACACAGACACACACACATCTGTAAGTAAATACACGACTTGTAAACACTTTATTTAACTAACCCTCTCTCCAGCCAGCTTACTTGTCCATTCTACACTCCAGGTACTCTTTGGACTGTAGTCGGCACAGAGTGTTGTCGAAATTGTTTTGTCTGAGACAGCGCATGAATTTCTCTTTGAAGTCTTTACATTCACCTGTAAACACAAACGTACCGCACTGCGTAATGTTCACGCAACAATAACACGCAGATAACATGAGTCAAATGACGCATGAGTACTGCGCTCAACTCTACGCGTTGTGCGTAACCTTTCTATTCATATACATGACTTGGCTTACCGAAATGGTCTAAGGGAAATGACCCTTTATCAGGAGGTCGTGGTTTAAATGATTTTGTGCTGAAATTCATTGCCGTCGACATTGTTGAGTTTGTTTTTCCTGTAAAACTGCATTAAACCGAAAATTTGAGCGCGTTTGTTTGAGATGAACTCAGGTGAAGCATCCCGAAACAATCGCTTCCACTTCCGCCTTTTACACTTCAAAATAAAAGGCACAATGTTCTTTATTAATTAATTTATTTATTGTTTATTTTATTTTATTTTTTAAAATTATTTTATTAATGCTCAAAGCAATATACAGCCAATAACAGATAACAACAGTGAGAAACAAAAAAAAAAAGGAGGAGGAGGATTCAATCGAAAATAAATTGCAAATATTGACAAGTTTGGAGAATTACAAGTCAATAAAAACTGGAAAAGAACTACAAACATAATGTTTTTAAAGTCTTTTTTTGTTCTGAGATAATTTAAGCAATGTAAGATATTGCTCGAAGTCTTTAATAAAAACAACAACAAAAAAGAGAGGTCTAGAGTTTGAATATTTGGATCTGTGAATGTGGAACTTAGCAAGCGACAGAATCAAATGCATAACATAAAATTGTCCTTTTTTAGACTGATCATAGTCAGCAATGCCCAGTACCATATCATTGCAACACAAAGCACATTGAAACTAATTCATTTTATCTCTACTCCGAAGCAGTTTCATGCATATTTTTGCAGCAGTACTACACAGTGGAGCACTTACTGCATTCATTACATAGCTTTGTTGATTTACACACCTTTGACAGGATGTATATTTATTATAAAGGGTGTCGCAACAGTCTCCATACATAGGGGATATTAACACTTTTTTTTTTTTTAGCAAAATGTAACTTTATTTATAAAACATCCTCTACATGATTGCCATTTCTTTGTAAACACACACAGAGTCGTCTCTCCCAACTTTGGCTCCCAGTTTGGCAGCAGTGTCGTGTGTGATGTGCTCGCCATGTTTCCTGTTAAAGTCCATCGCAACCTTGTGACAGCTTCCCGATTCAGCCGTTAGAATGATTTCATTACATTCTTCTTTTGTCAAAGGAATTCTTAAAGGCTATCTAAATGGTAAATGGCACACTTATATGTCTCATTCACCCATTCACACACACACTCACACACCAATGGTAGCAGAGCTGACATGCAAGGCGCTAACTTGCCATCGGGAGCAACTTTGGGTTCAGTGTCTTGCTCAAGGACACTCCGGCATGTGGAGTATTTGGGCCAAGAATCGAACCGCCAACCCTACGATTAGTGGACAACCCGCTCTACCACTTGAGCCACAGCCGCCCTATCTATATATACATAAACTAAGTATAAACAATTTTGGAAGACATTTTGCTAAAAAGTGTTCCTCTATGTACAGTATGGAGACTTTTGGGACACCCTGTATAAGGCAGGGGTCTTCAATCATATTCACAAAAGACCAGTGTGGCTACAGGCTTTTGTTCCAAACAAGCAGGAACCACACCTTTTTCCACTTCTTTAATCAGCTCCTCTTGGTCTCCAGTCAACTATCAAGCATGCCTCCAATTTGGCTGGAATAAAATACTGCAGCCACATCGGCCCTTTCCAGATAAGATTGAAGACCCCTGATATAAGGAATAAAACACAACAGGTCATGCTGTAATTGGAACATAATCACGGATGGGATGGTGTGATGCACTATTTCTCTAAGTAGAGTTATTTTAGAGCTTATTTTACAATAACAGCATGTCCTGAAAAGTTTTGTTCCTCTTATGCTTCAACGATTTGTCAAAGATTTACAATTTTTAATTTATTAATGAAAGACCTCATGCTTTTTAATCATTTACAATTGTATTAAATGTTGTGTGACGTCTGAGAGACAAATTAGTTCTCTTTTTGAAAGTTAATAAGACAAAATTGCCTGGCATGTTATAGAGAAATGAGAAAGCAGAAAGTCCTCTGTCCTGAAGAATCCCTAGTGTGGAAAACTTACAGACTATTACAAAGTTCTGACACTGGATACTACTACCATAAATTTTAAATTAATGTCTAGTTACAGAAAGTTTCATTATAACAATGGTTATATGTTTCGTTGTTGTTGTTGTTGTTGTTTGTTAAATAAGAACACATTTTAAAAATCCATTTATTTGTTGCCTTACATTATGTAGATTGTCCTCCATACAAGACATATTAGGACAAGTGCATTTATTTAAACCTGTGATTTGAATTACAACCAGCGCTGCAGTTATAGAAAATAAATCAACACCTTCTGACCAATCCAACAGTGCTGTGTTATAAAGTTTTATAAATGTGTAACTGTTACAGTACATGCTCTTTTACATGTTTTAAAATGGCAATAATTGTGGTCATATGCCATGGCAGTTTTGCTTTATCTGACTAGGAGTGTCGGCTATTTCCCCACACTTTTTATGATGGCTGAAAGTGTGAGGCTATAAATTCCATATGATGTGCTCATGACTATTGAATGATACATATTCAACATAATTATGTTGTGCTTCCACACTTAACTTCTAATAACTAATTAACTAATTAACTAAATTAGCTATTATCACTTTTAAAATCACATCAGCTTAAAACCAAAAAAGGTAGAAAGTTTAGGTAAGCGAAAGCAGAATAGAAAGTTGTATTGAAAATAAATACATTCATATTTCTGAAGACAGCTTGAAAGAATAAACCCTTTATTTATATGTACAATTTAAAAGCAGTATATACAATAGTTCAATAAATTAGGTGTACAGTAGGAGGCTCTCAGTGTTTTGGAACCTGGCAGGTCCAGCTGGTTGGATCAGGATTGTACACAAACTCCGTCCTGCAGAACAATAACAAAAAGATGTTAGCTCTGACATACATTACCATCTTTATCCACATTATAAAGGAAGTAGGAAATTCTTACAGAAATTCGATATGAGAAAGAAAACTTACTCTCTTTTTTGTGGCTGACCATTTCCACGACACAGCAGGCCCTCATCACATGGACAGATCTGGTTGATGCTAAATGCTAGTCCTCCATCTGGCACGAAGCAGCTCTCACCCAGTACCAATCGACGCTTACACACCCTCTCACCATGATGACGGGCGCAGCACATCGAAGCCCCACAGTCCTTGTCTACTTTACACCGGGCACCTGAGATGATGATGAGAATTACAGACAGCACAATTTAGACTCAGATGCAAACGCTGAATTCCTATTCATCATGCACTGGCATACTGTCGTGCTTTGAAGTGATAAATAGTATTGCCCTTACCTTCCTGTCCTTCTGGAATGCTCCTGATGCATCTGCCGAACATGCAGCTGAGTCCTCGCACACACTGGGCATCTCGCCGGCAGTATTTCCCTTCTTGTCTTAGGGGAACACACAGGCCAAAATGGCGGTCGCAGGAGAAACCCTTTCCACAGGCACGATCATGGTCACAGCCCACCTACAACCAGACGCACATATTTGGAACCAAATTCGGGTAACCACATGCAAATTCAGTAGCTTGGTTAACATCTGAGCTCACTATGGTTGAGTAGTGAATGCAAAGGAGACCAGTTTTGTTGCTGAGAGGTTGTTTTTTTTTTCTCTACAGGTACCTTATTTGCTATGCAGTACAAAATTACAGTGATAATCAATGTGTTTCTAGGTTACAGTGTATTTGAGAATTATTGAATAACAAAGGGCTATTTGCAGTCCCATTTATTTCTTTTCAAACATTTAAATAATACGGGTGGCTAATAATGAGTAAGTTTTATTTTCCATCAGAATCTACATAGCATATGTATGGGCTAGTTTTTGTCATTTGTTGAAATTTCAGTTTTCATGTTTTCAAAATGAATTTTGGATGGGTTAGTGCAACTTAAAGATGAACACAGATTAGCCACAATTTTTAACACACATAGGAAACACCTACTCACCGTATCACCCTTTTGACTGTTAGGAGATGTCTCTGTCTGTCTTTCTCTCAGCCCCATAGGTCCTTCTTCTGGTGGGCTGTATGGCATCGATAGCATCCAGGCCCAGATCCGAGCTTGAACGGCTGACACACACATACACACAAACAGGATGTGCAGGAACCTCACTGTAGTGTTCATGTTCAGTGCTCACACAAGTTTTTCAGTGCTCACACAAAACAGCTGGAAATGCCTAGTCGATGTTAGTGTCACCAAATGGCAGTCAGTCCTATCTGTGAAGCTCTCTCTGCATGGCATCAGTGATCGACCAGCACATGTCCTGCACCTTATATACCCATATGCAGCAACTCTTTCTCTTGTGCTTGTGTTTGTTAAAGCCATAGGATAGGAGGAGACAATTAGTAGTTACAGGATTAGCAAAATTGCTTGCACCGCCCCTCGACACCCTGTGCTTAGGTGACAGTAGTGTATTTATCAGCTGCAGAGGTGAAAGGAGGGGGGCAGGGATGAGGTCGTCTGGGCTAATGGACAGATAACAGGCTTCGACAATGGGGCAAAGCAAGCAGCTCACCTCCATTCATAGGAATACGCGGGGTGAGGCACTGAATGGCAGACAAATAGTTCATAGAGACCTGGAGCATGGAGAGGTATGCAGAAGGTTGCTTGCTGTTGACCTCAGCCCCTGCCTCTGGACAAACAGTCCCCCTCTAGCCTAATACAGACCCCCTATAGACCCCTTCAGCCCCATGCTGGGAGTAATATGCAGAAGCGCTTTGCACAGACGACTCTGGCGATGTCAGTAAACATAATTATCAATAGCAATCAGCAGTCTGCAGCAGGAGCACTGACTGGCAATGCAAATTGATAGCAGGCTTCTGGTTTTTTTACTCACCTATTTTATTTCAGTATTTAGGATATCTGTGTTAATGTATTACATTCGTACAGATATAAGATAGCCCTACTTTAACAATGCAAATCAAATCAGAATTAGAAGTTATCATGAGTGTCAAATGTAATATAGATTGTATGTAATTTTACTGATCATAGCCTAACAAATCATTCTCTCTCTCTCTCTCTCTCTCTCTCTCTCTCTCTCTCTCTTACATTTCTGCAAAAAATGCTGAATTCCAATGTTGTGACAAATGCCAAACATCTTACTTACTTCCCGCTTTATATCTCCCAGATTACTATGTAAGGCCTTGCACATTATCTTTGCTGTTATTGGCACGTGAACCTACATTTTAGTCCCATCAAAATAAATCTTGTAAATGTTATGAAAACATGCTGGTATACGCCAAAAAATATTGCTTTTTCAGGTTTAAATTACTGACTTCTCTTCCTTTTGTGTAGTCCTGTGCCAAACAAACCTAACCCAAAAGTTCTACCATTTAAAAAGCAATCACAATTACAAGAAACATTTAGCAGTAAAGCAGTGGACATGTCTTTGCTTCAGTGGTGACAGGCCTTAATGATAAAGTTAAGAGCCAGTGAGAGGATAAGATCTAATTCCCCAGTTTGGCTGAAGCATTGTGGTGGAAAGCAGACGCATTGTTTCCCTTGTACACAGCTCTTGCCTGCTGTCTGATTGTCTGCCACTCTGTCGTCTCATTAGGAGCCAATTAACACCTTTATCAATTAATGATTGCTAAGGTGATAATGAAAGAGAGACAATGGAGATAGTGAATGGAGGAACCGATTGCCATAACATATATAGCATTTTTAAAAATTATTTCTTTCTTTCTTTTATTTATTTAGTTCTATCTATTTATTTATCATTATTATTTTTAAAAAATTCGCTTGTTTTACCATTTTCATCTCTTTTGCCGTAGAACATCAGGAATGAAGGTGCTCCAAACCACCTCATCAATGCTTTAATGTTAATGTAAAATATGTCTTGTTGAAACAACATCTGTTAGTGTTTTCATGTGTTCCAATTTGTTGTAAACAATATTTCAAACCAAATGTATCCAAGTGTCTAAACAGACCATAAGAACAGCATATACTGCTATGTATCTTTAAGCTGAGTACACTTTCTGAACAGATGTGTAAAGGGCTGTGAGCTACAGGGAGCAGTCTGTACCTAATCCAACACAGACTGTTTATTTGGATAAACCAGCACTGTTGTTCAACTACAGGACAATATATTGGTGTTAAGTGCTTGTGGGACTGACACTGAGGATATGTCTGCACTAGCCAATTTACCTTCTCTGCCAGGCTTCCATGTGTGTTTAATGTTATTTATGCATAAATCACTCATACTCAGTATCTCACACTGATTCAGAGTCTGAAGAGGAAACAACAGGAAATTTAATGACATGTTAGAATGGTCTGTTTGGCATGTGTATGAAAATTGCAAAGAACAATGACTTGTATTTACTGACATTACAGCTGCAGCTTTATAAAACATTAGCGCAAAGCTAATCGGCGAATTAACATTTGTCTTGGTAAACACAAGTAGAAATTTGAATATCGTGGATATCTTGAGTCTTGAATTGTAGTTATATCCTTATAGAACAGAAGTAAAAACCTGTCAAACTATAGCAATACATTCAAGATCCAGATCACTAACCTTAGCTAAATTAGCTAGATATCTTAGCGCACATGTTCTGTAGTTATGTAACAGTTGTAAATGCCACTGTAGTGTATACCATCTTAATAACCATTTTAAAACGGCATTTTCTGCTACAGTGTATTTTAACACTTTTTCCCCAAACACAAACACAATAATTGGTGTTGATCGTCACTGCAGGGGGTGGATCACTCAGATAACAGTGTAATTAGCGTTGCATTAGCGATCTCCAAATAACTCGTAGATTTAGCCATTGTAAAACAATTAGAATCCGTTCTAATGATGGGCAGGCTGTGCATATTGTATGGTTGTTTCTGCATGGGTTCATGGACAAAGGTAATTTCATTGAATGGGATTTAATGTTATTTTTGTTATCACTGGCACTGAAGCATAATTCTATTACAATGAAATTTTTAAAATGCTGTTTTGAAAGACGGCATGTATAAAAACCATAACAATGCCCAGCGCACAGACCAGTGTTTTGATTGCTGTCTATCATGTAATTACTGCTCGTTATTTTGAAGCCATTGTCTCAGTCCTTCATGTATGCACAGCACGAGTCTGCTCTGCTCTGATTGTCTGACTGCCATAAGGAGCCAATTAAAGGCCTTTATCAGTAAATGATGACTGAACTGATAATGGGTGAGACATTGGAATCAGGCTATAGAGAAGTGTGTGTGTGTGTGTGTGTGTGTGTGTGTGTGTGTGTGTGGTTGGGGTGGGAGGGAATAGTCGGGGTGGTCGGGATAGTGGGTGTGTTTGTGTCAGTCTGCATGGCTGCCTTCAATCAATAATAGCCAATCAATAATGTAGATAAAAATAACTCATACAGATTATGCTGAGAAAATGATTCTTCAGCAATGTTAAAATCTGTGCATGCCATAACATATAACATACACAGCATCTACACCAGAAAAATATCAGACTAACGTGCCTTCACTTATGAATGTTATAAATCTTGCTAGTTGTGAAAACTGTCTATTAGTGTTAGGCAGTTTGTTTGGTTCAACCACCCAGTGTTGGGTTATTTTCCACATTTCCAAATGAATTTGATCCATCTGCCTCAACACCACACAGACCCAGAAGAGACCAATATACACCCATCCATCCATTTTCTCTAACGCTTATCCTGCACAGGGCACTCAGGGCACGAGGCTGGGGACACCCTGGATGGGCACACACACTCACGCACTATGGACAGTTTGGAAGTAAAGCATGTCTTTGGGATGGGGGACGAAACCCGCAGTAAACCCCCAAAGCCCGGGGAGAGCATGCAAACTCTGCACACACAGGATTCAAACCCCCAACATTGGAGGTGCGTGGCAAGTGTGCTAAACGCTATGCCACCGTGCCCCTCTCTTCAATATACAATATATCCATAATACAGAGATAAAAAAAATAAAGACTTCATTTTAAATATTGAGACAAAGGCAAAGTCTTGACAAAGAAAAGGAAACAGATCAGGGTTTACACACATACTGTACGTGGACATGAGGCACATGTGGTCCTAAATGACCAGGCATGTGGGAGGTGGACCGAGCACAAATTTCAGAGGGGACATACACTTCACGAAAGTGCAGATGTGTGAGTACGCTGTGAGCCACAGGAAGCAGTCCATAACTAATCCAATACAAGATGTTTATTTGGGTTCACCAGTACTGTTGTTCCAACACTGGACAACATATCGATATTAAGTGAATGCTGTCCTGAATGTGTTCTGCTTACCCTACTGTACCTATGTTCTCTGTCAAGTCAAGCGTATTTTGTTCATGGTTGTGTTAAGCTGTCAGTAATATAGACCACAACACTGTTGAATTCTCGATTCCAATGATGTTGATCGATTTTCTATAACAGCAGCTGTGACAGCAGTGTGACTCTAATTCAAATCACAAGTTTATATTAATGTGCTCTTTATAATGCAGTATAATTTCTATAGTAACAACTCATTCACAGGAACTTGTATGGCATCATCTACATAATATAAGGCTATAAATGGATTTAAACTGCACAACCAGTAGTGTTTTATTCCTTACATGCGGCATACACCATAACTTACTGGAGAAGTAAACAAAGATTAGAGGTAGAGGACACGAATAAAACAAAGATTAGAGGTAGAGTCATTGAACATACCGATGCAAACAACAGGCCACAGTCTCTACTCAACAACATAATCTAACACAGACTGTTTACTTGGAAAAGGCCAATACAGATGTCTGAGTGTTGTACACTAAGAAACTGGTGTGACGTGTAGGTCTACCTTAGCCAATTTCTCTTTTCTGCTTGTCTAAAGTACTTACACTCTCACATACGCATAGCATTTAATTAGGTATAGATCATCACTGCAGGGGGTGAATCACTCGGACAACCATGCAGTTACTATTACATTAGCGATTTACAAATAACTCTTAGCTTTAGCCATTGTAAAACAGGTGGGATCCATTATGTTGATGGACAGACTGTGTGTATTGTATTGTGGATTCATTGAATGTTTAAAGCCTCACACATTATCGTTGCTGTCACTGGCACCTGGACATGAATTTGAATTTGAAGAATTTTAAGTTTTTAGGTTTTTAAAGTGATTTCTATGCTTTATGGCCAAAGGTTTGTGGACACCTGACCATCACACCCATATGTGCTTTTTGAACATCCCATTCCAGATTATTTTCCCCCTTTTTGCTGTTATAATAATCTCCACTCTTATAGGAAGGCTTTCTGCTGGATTTTGGAGCCGTGGCTGTGGGGATTTGTGCTCATTCAGCCACAAGAGCATTAGTGAGGCCAGGCACTGATGTCGGGTGAGGAGGCCTTGTGAGCAATCGGCATCCCAAAGGTGTTCAGTGGGGTTGAGGTCAGGGCTCTGTGCAGCCCACTTGAGTTCTTCCACACCAACTTTGGCAAATCATGTCTTCATGGAGCTCGCTTTATGCCCAGGGGATTATCATGCTGGAGCAGCTTTGGGCCTCTTAGTTCCAGTGTAAGTTAATTTTAATGTTATAGCATGCAAAGACATCCTATACAATTGTATCCTATTCAACGTTGTGGCAACAGTTTAGGGACGGCCCACATATGGATGTGATGTGATAGTCAGGTGTCCACAAACCTCTGGCCATATAATGTATTATTACTACATCATCTTCTATTTCTCCCAGCACTTTTCACACTGTATTGAAATAAGCATGAGAACTTGATACTGGCAAGTTGTCAGCGTTGATCTCATTCTGACAATTACACAAAAGCACTGAGACAAAACATCATTACAGACTTTTCCACTAATGATATTTCTGTCTCCTTTCCTTAATCTTTTTCACTATTGGCCAAAATCCCTTTATACCAGTGTTCTGTTATCTGACTGACACGATGGCCAATGGTGGATGAAGAACCTCACAATGAGTTATACAGACAACTGCAGGTCTCAAACAACAGAGGGTATCGAGGCTGTGGTACATTTAGTGCTAACAGTAAAGTACACACAAAAACTACAAAGTGTGTCTGTTGTTTTTCAACAGCTTTTATTGGTAACCTTATGTTCCTTTGTCACGGGTTTGTGTGAAATGGGGTTTATATGCTTTGGAAGAGAACCGAGTGTTCTCTTTCTCTCTATATATATATGTCATTATTTGCTGTTATATCATGGGGAAATTGTACTACACTGACCTACATCAATGGCTGGGTAATGAAACTTGGTGTTTAGGGAGTAAAAGCTGAAAGAATTCTCTTTAACCTTGCTGAAATCTTTACAGGCCAAATTGCACATGGAATCACAAACACATTCCTCCACAGCAGTAAAACCTGCAGACACAGAATCATTACTAACTAAACATCTGGATCTGCATGACCTGTACTACATCTGATTTGAGTTGTTTCAATTATGTTATTTCTAACAAATGATGTAATAATGTGGTTCTTTAATCTCTAATTTTGCTATCTATAAAACTTAGGATTGGGTTGATTTCATTTGTTCAGAGTGAAATGACATCACTGTAGATATCACTTCCAGTGTTTTTGTAATTTCTGTATTTTCATGTTCTATTTTTTCCACACAATCACAGTCACATTTATATGCTCTCTGAAGGGAATTTTACTTTATCTTTTATCTGATGCATTTGGTATTAGCAGCCTCTCTTATCTGACACATACTGTACATCTATGTAAATTTATAATCAATCTGTGAAGAGATTTGATCTATGAACTGCTGCTTCAGATTTCTGCAGATGTGTAGGAGTTTCGTGTTGGTGAATTACATTTACACAAGCTGACGCCTACTAGGATATAAGATGTTAAATGATGGAAGTGGTAAGACTTTAGTCAACAAGTCTTATGTAAGGATTTATTGGTGTGTTATACTAGCCTATAAGTCATTTTTAGACATTTATGAAACCATAAATGTCTAAATTAAATTTATGAGGTGGTCATGTGTGTGCTATGCGTGTCTCATGAAGACCCGAAGGTTCTGCAACGGGTCATTAGGACGGCTCAAAAAAAAAATCATTGGCACACAGCTACCAGCAGTTGAGGACATTTATCTGTTCAGATGTCAGAGCAGAGTCTCCAGAATCATTAGGGACACCTACATGCAACTGCACATGTGCCTTTGCACATCCTGTCCTATCCTACTGTCTTATTGGACCCCTTTGTTTAACTTATATTTGTTTAATTTACTATTTTATACTTAAGTGTCTGTTTTTTTATATTGTTGCTTTATGTTGTCTGAAGAACCCTGGGAATATTTTTTTATAATCTTGTATTTTTGCACAGCAATACAGTATTCTTTTCTTATCTTGTCTTATCTTATCTTAAAAAAAAAAACAGCTACCAAAGGGTTGTGATGGAACTGACATTAGTATGTGTCTTATTTGTCATAGATGAATTCAAACACCTGACTGTAACAAACACAAAATAAACTCTTGTACCAGGTGGAAGCACAGTCACAATACGTACTTGCTCAAATATAATCTCCATGAAGAGTAATCATTCCAAGGCCTTGACAACACATATTGTACATAACCTGTTCGTTTTTTTTTTTTTTTTGAGTGCTCCATTTGTAGTGTTTTTTCCTCCTTCATACAAGCCTCTCCTTCCCCCGAACCTGTTTCTAATAACAGCAGGGCAAGCTGGATTTCTGCTCTAATCAGAAACATGCCACTGTTTGGTGCCAGATGAATGGAGAGGATGAGGGAGAGGAGGATAAGGAAGCATACCAAGAAGAAGATCTAGAGCAGCAGTTATCTAGAATTCTCATAATTGTATGTGTCATCATATTAGATACTGATTGTGTCAGCAGTCATTCTTCATCCTGCTCATGCTTGCCTACCACAGGTGGTATCCAATAAATAACTTTGCTCAGATAACACTCTGCATTCTTTCAGTAAATCTTTTGGCCTTGACCTTTTATTTTAGTTATAAATATACACACTCGACCAGTTTGACAGAAGATTGAAGAACTGGTGCCTCCTTTAGTATGTCTGTTTAGTTTACAGTTTAGAATTACGTTACGTGATGTAAATATGATGCATTGATGGGTAATCCATCTGAAGTGCATTTCAATGCCAGGATGTGGTTGCTCTCTAGATTGCCACTTAAATAAGTTCTTCCAAAAGCAGAACTCTTTTAAGCAGAACGACTTTGCTGTTGTTTTGTCTTAAGAGAAATGTCATGATTTTAAGAGTAGCTCATTGGCTTTCAATCATCAGGTCAAATATGCATGTTTGCTGTTTGGACATGTTCTGGCTGAAGAGCATGGATTCAAAACAGAAGTGTTTGTACTGTTTAATCAGTTTATTTACACTCAGAAATGCCCTTATAATTGATCCCACATGCTACAGCTGTGCTGTATAACTGGAAGAACAAACCACCAAGATTGAGAACCTTGGGAAAGAACATGCCAGTTTTCAGTAGAAATAACTGTGTCTGAATCAGCAGTAAAGGAGTTTCTTTTAAGGAGTCAGCGTGAGAATGTGTCTTGAGATGTGTGCCATCATGACATTCCTCCCTGCAAAATGTGTTGGACAGGGGGTTGACTTCTACTTCATCATTGATCAGTGTACACTCAGCCTGCCTGACAAATTCATCACACTGCACTGAGAACATCACAAGGACACAAGTAATACCTTCAGATAAACTATATCATTTGGGGCTTTTGATTCATTAAGGATCTGTTTAAGTGGGATGGATTATTTTCAATAGATACTTTGACATTTCCTGTAAATTGGATTCGCTGTGTATACTGAGGTTTTAGCAAAGCTTTGACAGGAAATAATTTTTTTTCTTCTGCAGGGCCTTGTTAAGTCATCCCGACAAGAACGGTGGGAACACAAGCTGTGAGAGTGTGTGCATCTGAAAGAGATGGCGTGTGTGTGTGTGTGTGTGTGTGTGTGTGTGTGTGTGTGTCCTCATGGGTTTGATTTTGGAAAGCTAATCTCTCTGTGGGCGTATTGGCACTTCATGGTGCTCGGCAGCTGTGTGGGATCCTTTCGAGTTGTTCCACTTGATCCTCTCGCTCTTTCAGAGAAGTTCCACAGAGTTGTTGTATTGTTCTCACCATAGTGACAGACTATGGGTCAGGGAAAGGGTGCAAAAATATTAGCATTGGCCATTTTTTGTACTGTCATACGTGTAGACTCATGGGAAGAGTTTATTTAATTGTTGGATAGCATGTCGAAATGGAATGATTTTCATTTTCAAAACCTCTATGCAACATTTTGTTTGATTTCATGGGAACATACAGACAGGGTTGCATGGATGATGAGCTTTATTAAAACTGTAATATGTCTAAACACTATAAATTGTGTGTGTGTGTGTGTGTGTGTGTGTGTGTGTGTGTGTGTGTGTGTGTGTTTAGGGGGACATATTTTATATCTTGAGAAGGACCCAATGTCCCCACAAGGGTAAGAATATCTGAAAGATTGGGCATGTCTGACAGCATTGTGGGGACTTTGACTGTTTGGTTTTTTGTTTGTTTGTTTGTTTGTTTGTTTGTTTGTTTCAACAAAAACTGCACATTTTATTTTGTAAAACCAAAAAAGCCAAAAAGTTTTTTTTTGGTTGCTGAGGTTAGGGTTCGATATGTGCGTGCGTGTGTGTGTGTGCGTGTGTGTGTGTGTATGTGTGTGTGTGTGTGTCAGTTAAGGTCAGGTTTAGGATTAGGTGTAGAAAAGTCATATTACATACATATTACATACATAATTACATACATACAATATATACACTACATATATATAATCATGTCCTGAAAAGTCACAAAAATAAAGTGTGTGTGTGTGTGTGTGTGTGCCTATAGGGTGTAATTTCCACTAGGTGGCACTAGATACAGCTCCACCCTCATAGAGTCTTGTTTTGAAAGAAAGAGAAAAGCAGAAATATATAAATATTTGTAAGTGGGGTAGTCTCTGCCTGCCCTCAAAAGCGGGCAGAGAGAGAGAGAGAGAGAGAGAGAGAGAACAGGGAGGTGGAGAACTCTTTCTCTCAGCTGGTCTGCCTGCCTGTCCCGCCTTGAACTCTCGCATTACCATGACTACAACATCCGAGAATTCCAAGTAAGAAAGCACAGCAGCAGAGTGAAAGCGGAAGGCAAGAATCTGTTTCCTTTTTTTTTTCCTAAGTGGAAAAGAGTGAGAGAGGAGGGGAAGAGCGGAGGGAGGGAAGAGACAGAAAATAAAGTAGAGTAAGAAAAAGAGCTTGTCAAAAGCGTACACAGAAACGAGGAGCAAGGTGACACGGGAGGAGCCGAGGAGGGAGAAGACAGGAGAGGAGGAGGACGAAGAGGAGTGGAGGAGGAAGAAGAGGAGAGGAGTGAGTGAAGGACTGAGAGAAAGCTGGCCATGGGGCTGTGCGCTGTGCTGCTCATCTGTCTGTCCCAGGCAGAGCTTGCCAGAGTCTGGAGTCAAGAGCTATCAGGTAAGAGCTTCTGCATAAACACACACACACACACGTGTGACAGACTTCTGCACATGCTAAAAGATGTGCAGAAGTATATCCTCACATTTATCACAGCTTTCAACAGGTTAACATTTACAAGAAGGGTAAGGTTCCCATAATTCTCTCTGTTTGTGTAATTAATGAAGTAAGAAAATGTTATTTAAAAGATTTTTTTTTAAAAAAACCTCTACTGAGGTAATGGTGCGCTGCTGTTTTTTGTTTTGGGTTTGCGCACTCTGACATGAGAGTTCTGTGTTCTGTGAATAGTGTGTATCTGTTTCCTTTCACTGCAACACTCGGTGCTGATGCTTGTGTAAACTTGTGTGTTTTGCCCCGAGGATCCTTATGACTCAGAGGAAATGGACAACCCACAGGCTGAAAGTTGGGCTACATCTGTTTGTGTCGAGTTCTTTCTGTACTGGCCTGGTTACTCACTTCAACGCACATAAAACCAAGTGTGTGTGTGTGTGTGTGTGTGTGTGTCAAACTACACATACTCTAATACGCACTTGCTTATAAATTGCTGACAAACCTGGTGATGGAAGGTCCACAGCTGTCAATCTAAAATGTCTTGACTTTCTGAATGTTATGAACACATTATCATTAGGATGGGAGAAATGCCCAACCTTTTATTACACATAACCAATTAGCACATAATTACTTTAATGCATACTTTAAGGATGCATTTTTAACTGTCCTCTATGTGACCTCTGTGGTTTTGTTGCCTGAAACTCACTTCATTACAGTTAGACAGTCTCAGATATTTCCCAACTAGGGTTTCACCCTAAAACACACCAATTACCAATGTTTTTTTTTTTTGGTGCTCATTAACCAATGTGTTCTTTGTTGTTTGTCCTTTTACTGCTATAGTAACTGTAGCAAAAAAAAAAAATATGAGCATGGACATTTTATACATATGTTCTTGATCTTGTTTCCGTGACACCCACCCTGCGCGTGTTTGTGTCTGTGCGTGGATGTGTGTGTGGGCGTGTGTATTTTGGTCCTCCTTGGAGATGCTGTATTTTTAGCAGTCCTGATTCTTCTTCTCTCTGCTAGGCAGCACTGCTCCACTTTCTCTGGCCCCTGTCCCTCCTGTGCCTCTCTCTCTTCTCATGCAGCACGCTTACAGAGCCCACAAGGCACAGAGCGCGTGTGGGTGTACATCTTCAATTTTGCGTGCTCTTATTCTATATGTGACATAGTCGTTGCTGTTTGAAGCAGCTGAACAACTGTCAGTCAAAACACAGCACATCTATTTGTTGTCAAACCATAACAGGTTATTTATTAGATATAAAAGCATGTTCTATATGACCCACTTCTACACCTGGACCTATATGTTCTACGTGTCCTATATGACCTACTTTGGCATCATGTTCTGTGCACGTGACAACACACTCAGCTTGTGCAAAGTTAATCCTGCCCTAATTGAGACAGCGATTTTTGGATCACAGTTGGGATAACATCCTGTTCTTTTGTTTTATTTCTTGTGTATTTGGTTGCTGTGGACAGCCTAATAGTGATGGCCAGCTTTTCTTTTGCTGTTGCATGGGGGGAGTCTGCTGTCAGTCTTTCTTTCTGACTTATTTCTCATTGCTGTCTCAGTTCTCAGTGATGTCTTAATTTTCAGTGATGTCTCAGTTCTCATTCTCAGCTCTCAGTGCTGTCTTAGTTCTCATTCTCAATTCTCAGTGATGTCTCAGTTCTCATTGTCTCATTCTCTATCCCAGAGAGCTCTCATAAATTATGGAATTACTCTGATATTTTCTTGTAAATGTATCCCAACATTCTTCTCATACACTAGAAAGTTACCTGATCACACTGTATTAAGTGAGCAGTGAGCCCCTAGAACAAGTGGTTAAAGGGACTTCCTCCTGCAGATTTAGTGACATAGAGGTGACCAATATGGGATCATGTTGCTTGATTAATGTTCAGTGGAATGCAAGTCCAGTCTTGTGATACAGAAATTAATTTTAACAAGCTGACACGAGCACCTGTTTCCATTTTAGTACATTCTTTACATTTGAAAGGTTTTGATGACATGTAGCTCATCTGCTTTGAATTCAAAGCACTGTCTTAGACAAATGACGCACCCCAGCCATGATCTCTCTCTCTCTCTCTCTCTCTCACTCTCACTCTATCTCTCTCTCTCTCTCTCTCGCTCTCTCAATCTTTCAGTTCTTTTCTGTTTTTCTCTTATCAGCACAGCTGAAAGTGTTTGGGATTGGTTACTATGGTTACAGTCCAAACCGAGTGCCAAACTGTGATCTTTCCACCTATATGCAGAGGAGGCCCTCTTTATTGCATGCTACAAATCACACATGTGGAGCTTATAACTCAAACGACTGGCTCCAATATGTGTGCCGGTGATCTAATAAACCTAAAGGGAACAGCCAGACTAATTTATCAATTTGACACAGTAGTTTAATGAAGGATTTACATTTCTATTCTAGAGTTTGAAATCTCCAAGCATCTCATGATTTGATGCAGTTTAGATTCTGCGTCCAAGATACAATTGTAAAACAATTTTTTGTGCATTTTTGTGTATGTAATTTTTTTCCCCCTGTATCCTACATTTATCTTAGTTTATGATGATTTGCTGCTTTTATGATCTTTTATTTTCATTTTCATCCATCATGGTTAACACTAGGCTTAATGTATAGTATTTTTTTTAGGGATGTTAGAACAAATTTATACTCAAACACACTTAAAATTAAATACCAAACATTTTAAGTAATTAAAATATGAATGCAAGAAATTTGACAGCTCTACCCATAACATTTATTTTTTGTAATGTTTGGTATTATTTGCACTTCGACTAAATCTGCAGACAAAATGCCGCCCTCAGGGAAGCATTCACTTCACTAGAATACAATGGTTTTAATTTATTCCCTGGAGAACAGTAACGCACTACCCATTGCTACTCCATATATCATTCATGCAGACAACAAAAGCCCCTTTGAACTGATTTTTAATCCTGGTGTCTTAAATGTAGTGTCTTAAACGTGTTCTCTCTCTCTCTGTCTCTCTCGTTCCAGTCAAGAGCTCTGTTGCAAGGACAATAACTAATGATCTGTTAAAAGTGAGTTAAGACTAAGGAGATGAAAGGAAAAAAACAAACATCCACAGCAAAGTTTAAGCATAACAGGGCACCCAGAACAGACACTGCAAAATAACAGGGAGAAAACAACTGGACGAAAACAACCCAAAGTCCCAACAGGAAATTTGTGATTCTTCTTTTTTTTTTTTTTTTTTTTGGTGAAACAAAGAAGGACTTTTGGCAAGAGAATAAAGTGCAATAATCCTTGCTGATTTGATTCAATTAGGATTTGATGGAATTGAGGCTGTAGGGAATTGGTGTGTGTGTGTGAGTGAGAAAACGAGAGAGAGAGAGAGAGAGAGAGAGAGAGAGAGAATGTGTCTGTTTGTGAGTCTGTGCAATATCATCTGAACATGCCCTATTTCCTTCTCTTCTCCTGTGTGTATTTTATCACTGAGCTAATATTTGTTTCTGTTAAGCATTTGAAGCAGCTCAGCACCGTGCAAGTGCTAAAGCTGTCGTTTTGATATGTTCAGCAGGTTACACAGCGCACAGCCACATGTCACCTATCCGCATTTATATCTAGCACTTATGCTGGATGCTGATGAGAAATACGTCATGGTTTGAGTATTTACTCCATTTGAGAAGTAAAGTGAATAAGCAGGCCAACGAGGGGAAACTGCTGTTTGGGGAATTACTATGATGGCCATTCTGCCTGAATTTATTGAGTAGTTTTGGGACTGCTCCATTGGTTTCTCTTCTAACCATTCTCTATTCCTCCCTTTTCTGCCTGTTGTATCCTCTCCCATTTCACACCTTCATCACTCTCTTTTCAGCCTTGTCTTCCTCCTCCACTCGGTGTCATCCCACATTCTCTTGCTCTACCAATTTGTCTCGTTCAGGTATGTTAGTCTCACAGCAATGTGGTCTAAATGACCTAATTAGATGGCTTTCGTTGCATGGCAGCAGAAATAGCCGAGCTTTTCCGGCTATGAAATCAAACAAGGCTCATCATTAAAACCAGCTCCCGAGTGACACACCATCCCAACTCTCTCTCTTCATCTGTCTGAAGCCTGGGACACACTACAAGATTGATGCAGTCCTTCAGCAGCTGTGAAAAGCATTCAGACCCCTTCAGTTTCTGCACACTTTATTGTGTTATAGATTTAATTTAAAATGGATTCAATTTGGCCATCAATCTAAACATAGTAAGCCATAATGACAAAGCAAAAAAATGTTTTTTGCAAATCTTTTAAAAATCAAAAACTGAAATCTCAGACAATTTATTCAGTACTTACAGCAATATTTTAGCCCTTACAGCAATTACAGCTTTGAGTCTGCTTTGGTAAGTCTCTTTCTCACATTGTTCTTAGCAGATCCCCTGTCTAGCACAATCAGATTGGATGGGGAGCAAGTGTGAATCTGCCAAGTCTTGGTTTTGGCTTGACCGCTCAAGTACATTCAGAAATTTGTTCCCAAGCCACTACTATGCTGTCCTGGCTATATTCTTTCGGCTCATCGTGCTTAAAAGTGAACCTTTATCCCAGTCTGAGGTTATGTACACCCTGTAACAGGTAATAGAGGTTCTTTAAGGACCTCTATTAATATTTATGTATTAATCTTTCCCTTAATTCTGACCAGTCTCCCCGTCCCTGCCGCTGAGATGCACCCCCATTGCATGATGCTGCTTCCACCAAAATGCTTCACCATAGGGATCTATTAGCTACTTGATAAGCAGTAAGCCTTTACCAGATGTAACACTTGGAGTTCAGTCCAAATTGTTAAATGTTTGACTCATTAATCCAGAAAATCTTCATGCTCACGGAGTTATTTAAGTGCTGTTTGGCAACCTCTACACAGGCAGCCTTATGCTTTTTACTCAGGAATGGCTTCCTTCTAGCCATTCTACCATAAAGGTCTGATGGAGCATTTCTGAGATTGTTGTCCTTCTGGCAGGTTCTCCCATCTCTGCAGAAGATGTCTGAAGCTCTGTTAGAGTTGGTTCATGGTCCAGTTCCCTTCTAGCTTAGTTACTGAGTTTGGCTGAGCAGCCAGGTCTAAGAAGGCTTTATTCTATGTCTCAATGAAATAACTCTCAGGAGCCTAATGTGCTCCTGGGAGCATTCTAAGGAGAATGCCTTGGACTTCATGGCTTGGTTTTAGGTTTGACAAGTACTGTGAATTGTGAGACCTTAAACACACAGGTGTGTTTGCCTTTCTAAATCATGACCATTCAAATGAATTTGCCATGATGGATTCCAGTCAAATTATAGAGACATATAATCAAGATAATCAAAGCAAACAGGATGCACCTGAGCTCAATTTGCAGTCTGTTAGCCAAGGGTCTTATCTCAATGAGATATTACAGTTTTTGTTTTTTTTAATAATTTTGCAATAATGTCTAAAATCGTGTTTTTGCTTTGTCATTATGGTATTAGTGTGTGCAGATTAATCGTCAGAAAAAGTCAACTGAATCCATTTTAGATAAGCTCTGTAATACAATAAAGTGTGCAAAACGTGTAGGGGTAATGCTTTCCAAAGCCACTGTAACTCCAAGAGTTTTCATTCTGTATGAACCTTCAGTTAACAAACCACACAATATTACAAGTTTCTCAAATAAAACATCCCACACTTTCAGATTATGCACATGAATGTTCATCAACAAGTCCTGGTCAGTGATCCCAACAAACAGAAACTGGGGTCTTCCCGTCCTCAAATGTGACTTCATATCAAAACAAACAGGGAATGACAGTTCAGCTTGTCGTTGATTATCTGTATTTCATGCATGATGTCAAGGTTCACACAATTGCATGTTAGACCCAAGCTCCAGGATGTTGAGTGGTAAACATTGAGCATGTTTAATATTTACCAGTGTAACGGTTTATCAGAGCGGCCATGACTGCACTGTGAGTAGATAAGATGGAATTTTACACTCCATGTACAGTACCACTTTTTTGATCGTAGTGATGCGCATCATCACTTCCATCATTACTTCTCTCATTCTATGTATCCTTTATTTATTGGTACATGTCCCCGTACAGAAGAGGAGAAAATCTCCATTTGTGTCTTGTCAACAACTTCACCATGAGAGAATTTAATACCTATGACCTGTTTGAAAAAACAAACTCCCTGTGGTTTGTCCAAGTCATTCTCTACTGCCAAAAAAACAATGATGAGTCATTTCGCTCTCAATCATTCTCTACATAAAAAAAGAAAAGAAAATCCTACTCATGGCCTTTACCTCATATTTGCTGCTTTTTTTATAATGTATACGTTGGGAATCAGGGCTTCATGGTCAGCTAAAGTAAAAAAAATTTTTTTTTTTTTGTCATGCATATTTTTTATTTTCTTCTTCACTGCCCTTATTTTGATTTCTCTCCCGTAGAGTGAGACTTATTTTTTTTCTCCATGGTCTGTTGATGTTCTGGACATGTGATGGGAATTGTGTTTGCTCTTCTGTTTCATGCAGTGGTTGTAAAAGAACTATGCATTTAATGCAGCTCTGGAAACCCGCATGTGCCAAATAAAAACAGCACACGACAGACTCTGATCTCTTTCACAGAAGACATGCATGTGTGTTTGTGTGAATATGTGTACAAGTGTACTGAATCAGAAATCCAAAACTTGTAATTACTCTAAACATAGTATGGAGATTTGATTTAATCCACGAAACCAATGGAGTCTTGGTGATAGACTTGACCACTGCTTAACGTAAGTGCATATTGAATCCCATTCCTCTGGCTTTTATTTCAGGCAGCAATGGCCTGTTTTGCACCACTGGCATTTACCTCACTGCTGGGTGGATCAGTGTCACCCTCAGTCCATCTAGCCAGCATTTTTGTCCAGGCTAATGGTTTGAGCACAAAGACATTTAAAAGATGTGGTGGGGAAAAAGCATCTATGCCAGACATTAATGCGACATCTAGATTTTGGACAGAGAGAAAGTTTTCAGTATCTCTTTTTTAGGACACACCATTAGTCAGTATTTTATAGAAACATGATGAGTGGCCCAGCAGGTTCATGCCAGAGCTCAAAATTTTTCTGGCTATGGCTAACTGGGTCACTTTCACTAACCTGGTCTGATCCGCTCACATATGCTCACAAAAAGATGTATTGTTATCTTCAAAGTAAGGTGGTGGTTTGATAATCATCATACATGAAAGAGAAAGAAGAGAATGAGATAGAGTGCACAGCAACACTTGATTACAGATGTGTCATGAGAATAAGGTCTGGAAATTGTTCCAGTGAAGCTCTGCGATATCTTTCACATTACTGGAAAGAATGATTTGGCAACATGTCTTTTCAAGGTCCTGTTTCTCAGTTCACTTTTGAAATTCATTTGATTAATGTGGCTTTGCCTGCCAGAAAAACTGCAGAGATGAATCCCTGTACGGTGCCCTCCACTAATATTGGCACCCTTGGTAAATATGAGCAAAGAAGACTGTGAAAATTGTCTTTATTGTTTAACCTTTTGATCATTTGTTCAAATAATTCTCAAAAAAATAATCTGCTGTCATGGATATCAGACAAGTGTAAACAAAACACAGGTTTATCAAATAAAATCTTTGTTAAATATAGGTGTGCAACAATTATTGGCAACCTTTTAGTCAATACTTTAGTCAATACAAGATAACAGCTCTGAGTCTTCTCCTATTATGCCTGATGAGGTTGGAGAATACATGGCAAGGGATCTGAGACCATTCCTCCATACAGAATCTCTCCAGATCCTTCAAATTTTGAGGTCCATGCTGGTGGACTCTCCTCTTCAGTTCACTCCACAGGTTTTCTATGGGTTTCAAGTCAGTGGACTGGGATGGCCATGGCAGGAGCTTGATTTTGTGGTCAGTAAACCATTTTTGTGTTGATTTTGATGTGTGTTTTGGATCATTGTCCTGCTAGAAGATCCAACCATGACCCATTTTAAGCTTTCTGGCAGAGGCAGTCAGGTTTTCATTTAATATCTGTTGATATTTGACATAGTCCATGATGCCATGTATCCTAACAAAATGTCCAGGTCCTCTGGCAGAAAAACAGCCCCAAAACATTAAAGAGCCACCACCATATTTAACCGTGGGCATGAGGTACTTTTCCATATGGCTACCTCTCTGTGTGCGCCAAAACCAGCTCTGGTGTTTATTGCCAAAAAGCTCTATTTTGGTTTCATCTGACCATAGAACCCGATCCCATTTGAAGTTCCAGTACTGTCTGGCAAACTGAAGACGCTTGAGTTTTTGGATGAGAGTAGAGGACTTTTTTCTTGAAACTCTTCCAAGCAATTTGTGGTGATGTAGGTGACTTCGGATTGTAGTTTTGGAGACTTTCTGACCCCAAGACGCAAGAAACTTCTGCAATTGTCCAGATGTGATCCTTGGAGATTTTGTGGCCACTCGAACCATCCTCTACACAGCGCATTGAGACAATATACACACATATCCAATTCCAGGATGATTCATAACATTTCCAGTTAACTGGAACTTCTTAATTATTGCCCTGATGGTGGAAATTGGCATTTTCAAGGTTTGTGCTATTTTATTATAGACACTCCCCATTTTGTGAAGCTCAACAACTTTTGCCGCACATCACAGCTATATTCCTTGGTCTAACCCATTGTTATGAATGACTACGGGAATTTGGCCTATGTTTTATCTTATATTTATGCCCCTGTGAAACAGGAAGTCATGGTTGAACAATTTCCCATTCCTAGTCACCCAGATGTACTAAAAAATGTAAAATATCAGTGGGAATATACTTCAAATATATTTTTCTCATGTGAATTCATACAGTGCCAATAACTGTTGCTCACCTATATTTAACAGATTTTTTTTTATAAACCTGTGTTTTGTTTGCAATTGTTTGATATCCCTCAGAGCAGAGTATTTTTGTGAATTTTTTTTAACAAAAGGTTAAACAATAAAGGCAAATGTACACATCCTTTTTTACTCATATTTACCAAAGGTGCCAATATTAGTGGAGGGCACTGTATGTGCTGCATGATTATGTGTGTGAGTGTGCATGGGAGATTTATACTCTCTGACCAGAGTGGTTGTGATAGGATTACTACTGTGTCGTTATCAGTAAAAGATGAAGATGTCAGAGAGACATGCTTAAGACTTTGTTCAGACAGGCAGAATTTATTTTTTGGCGTAGCCATTGGTGGAAAAATCTCCACGTTTGTGTTTAGCAAACTAGTTAACTTTGAATAGAAACTGGAAATACACATCTGACAAGTGTTTGTTCAATCAGAATGAGTCTTCTTTTTTTTTCTCTTTAATGTTTTGTATCACGGCTGGCTCATCTCTGACACCTATGCACACTCTGAAATGCACAGTTGCAACAACAGCACAAGCTTTGCATCTGGCCGACTTAATCATATTACAGATGACAAGCTGCAGCTGCCCTACAGAGCAAATCATTTTTCCAATGAAGGCTTGTGCTGCTAGTTTGTTCATTTTATTACTATAGCAATGATGGATTTTCTCACAAATGTGACAGTTTTTGTTGTTCTTGCCGCATCTGACTCATGCACAGTACTGATTTTGGAAACTGTGTGCAAGCAGGTTATTTCAGGGCAGGGATCTGCACACATTAAAACAGATAGAGGTCACTTACAAACACAAATGTAAACCATTAAAGCAGAAAGATTGGATCTGAGCAAAAAAGGAACAAAATTGAGCAATAATATGTAATGCGAGCATAGCCTAATTCTAATTAAACTACACTATTCTGCTGTGTTTAAAGATGTTTTGAACCAGATGGGTGTCTTATTTCCATCTTTTTCCTTTTCTCTCTCCAATCTGTCAAATACACAAACACATCAGACTTTCCTCGATCCACAACATGCCCATGGGGGGGAAAAAAACACTCAGCAGTTTCAGTGGCTCTGCAACAACAAAGTACTTCAAGTTATAAATCAGACATTCAGGTTTAATGCCAAAGATTGCAAACTTGTAAACTGAGCACTCTCTGAATTTGTTCGTAAGAGCAGTGATGACATTAATCCGATACTGCTATGCTTAAGTTCTTAATTGTTCTTTGGTACGGACTGGGAGCTATGTAGCTGTGCATGGGTCTTCATTCTGTGTGGATTTAAAGGTTTTGTGCTGTTCTCAGATTCATTGCATGGACAATCAGATGTGCAGAGAGTCAGGAGAGATCAGCAGGAGTCAAGCCAGAGTCCACAGGACAGAACAGTCCAGGATGCAAACGGAGGAGGCCTCGCCATCAACGTCACCAAAGTGGTGGTGAGTTCTCTTCTCTTCTCTTCTCTTCTCCTTAACTCTGTCTTCTTCTCTTCTCTTCTCTTCTCTTCTCTTCTGCTTAACTCTGTGTTCTTCTCTTCTCCTTAACTCTGTGTTCTTCTCTTCTCTTCTCTTCTTCTTAACTCTGTCTTCTTCTCTTCTCTTCTCCTTAAATCTGTGTTCTTCTCTTCTCTTCTCCTTAACTCTGTCTTTTTCTCTTCTCTTCTCCTTAACTCTGTCTTCTTCTCTTCTCCTTTAATCTGTCTTCTTCTCTTCTATTCTTTTCTCTTCTCCTTAACTCTGTCTTCTTCTCTTCTCTTCTCTTCTCCTTTAATCTCTTATTCTCTTCTCTTCTCCTTAACTCTGTCTTCTCTTCTCGTCTCCTTTAATCTGTCTCCTTCTCTTCTCTTCTCCTTTACTCTGTCTTATTCTGTTCTCTTCTCCTTTAATCTTCCTTCTTCTCTTCTCCTTTACTCCGTCTTATTCTGTTCTTTTCTCCTTTACTCTGTCTTCTTTTCTTCTCTTCTCCTTAACTCTGTCTTCTTCTCTTCTCTTCTCCTTTAATCTGTCTTCTTCTCCTCTCTTCTCCTTTACTCTGTCTTCATCTCTTCTCCTTTAGTCTGTCTTCTTTTCTTCTCTTCTCCTTAACTCTGTCTTATTCTCTTCTCTTCTCCTTTACTCTGTCTTCTTCTCTTCTCCTTTACTCTGTCTTCTTCTCTTCTCTTCTCCTTTACTCTGTCTTCTTCTCTTCTCCTTTACTCTGTCTTCTTCTCTTCTCCTTTACTCTGTCTTCTTTTCTTCTCTTCTCCTTTGCTCAGTCTTATTCTCTTCTCTTCTCCTTTACTCTGTCTTCTTCTCTTCTCCTTTACTCTGTCTTCTTCTCTTCTCTTCTCCTTTACTCTGTCTTCTTCTCTTCTCCTTTACTCTGTCTTCTTCTCTTCTCCTTTACTCTGTCTTCTTTTCTTCTCTTCTCCTTTGCTCAGTCTTATTCTCTTATCTTCTCCTTTACTCTGTCTTTTTCTCTTCTCCTTTACTCTTTCTTCTTCTTTTCTCTTCTGTTTTATTTTGATTTAATCTCTTCTCTTCTTTTCTCTTCTCCTTTATTTTGTCTTCATCTCTTCCCTTCTTTTCTTTTCTCTTCTCCTCTCTTCTCCTTTATTTCGTCTTCACCCGTTCTCTTCTCTTCTCTTCTCCTTTACTGTCTTCTTCTCTTCTTTCCTCTTCTCTTCTCTTATCTTCTCCTTTATTTCATCTTCATCTCTTCTCTTTTTTTCTATTCTTTTCTCCTTCTTATCCTTCTTTTCATCTTCTTTTCTTTTCTTTTTCTTCTCTTCATTTCCTACTGTCCATTGTCCTCTTCCGTTTTACTCTTTTCACTTCTCACTTTGGTCTCTTCTCCTTCTCATTTTTTCTCTTTTACTCTGATCTGATCTCACCTCCTCTCTTATCGCCTTCGCTCTTTTTTTTTCTTCTTTTCTCCTCTACTCTCCCCTAAGCTTTTTTCTTCCCTTTTACTCTGATGTAGTCTTTTTCTCTTCTTACCCTGTCTTTTCTTCATTTTGTGTTCTCTGCTCTTCTTACTCTCCTCATTTTCTCTTCTCTTTTCTTCTCTTCTCTTCTCTTCTCTGCGGCTCTTACTCTTTAGTCGTTCCTCTGCAGGTGTTGTTGATTGAGCCGTGCAGGCTGCAGGTGTGCTGCATGTCCTCACATGTGCCACCTGCACTAATCTCCTCAGCTCATGTACTTTGTCCAAATGATTCATTCATAACACGAGGCTTCAACAACTGCTCAGCATTCAAACCATTTGGAAGTGCTGTCATTCATCACTGAGAGTTACAGATTAGGTCCAATTTGCTTTAAAGTGTTACAGAAGATTTCCACAACGTGTGTGTGCAGCATGATGAATAGAAGCCTTTTGTACTTTTCATCTGCTGTGTGTCGAGAAAACGTTAAACTGAATGAAGGGGAAAGCATGTGTTGATGATCTTTAAATATCCCAGTGGGTGGAGGATAAAGAGACCTCACAGCAACCTCGGATGTGTGGGTTTATTTAAGTGCTTCTCTGGGCTTTTTTGTATCTCTAACAGAACACGAATGATTTCCATAAACTGAGTTATGCTTCCCACTCTTCAAACCAAATTCAAACCAGATTTGCCAATAGTTCTGCCGGTGGAGGGTTTTTTTAAGCATGCTGGAGTTCTAATGTGTTAGATGTCTTAATGTACGTTGGTATGCTTGTATGCTTCTTAGCACCTTTTTAGAATATCCGTAAATAAGAAACCCCATAATTATCATGTCTGCAATTTTTCTGGGTGTTTTATGGGCTTGTTTAGAAGTATCATGGTCAGTCCCTAAAACTTAATGGACATTCTTGGTCAAAAGCACCTAGAGAAAGAGGAGCTCTGTGCAGGAGGCTGAGCAGGGATGGAGCTGAAGGCAGCTGCTGCAGCTGAAGGCTTTCCCCAGAAACAGAAGCCATTCTGGGGCGAGTGTATCAGGGAATCTGGGTCGTAAGTAGTTATCTGGAGCACTGCTGCAGTTGTGTGTGTGTGTGTGTGCGAGAGAGGCTGCTTTTAACTGCTCTACTTTCGATGATACCCACACCTCTTCACTGTACTGTCTCCATCCCTCTCTGTCACCTTCACCTAGAGAATACATTAATAACACAGTGGAGAGCTGGACTGGAAACACTTTTAACACAGTGTGTGTGTGTGTGTATTGCTTGTAGTCCAGACACACTTTCCTCACTCTCTTTCTTGGCAGGTGAACTAAGGTGCATAGTATGTTATATATTTAAAGTCTTAACTTCTAGCAGTCCATCACATGTCTTTAATGACCTCGCGGCATGTCTCTGATTTAAACCGTTTGTTGCATTAGAAACTGTGTAATCATTGGCTCTTGGGTTTATTAATCCAACAGCAGAATTCATGGTGGTGTGTTATATAAGATATTGAAATTGTGGGCTGAATTTTTCCAGGCACATTAATGAATAAATCATGTTATGGTTTGCGAGATGTTATCTTAGTGTATTAACTTTTCTGTCTTGTCATCTTTTTTTCTTTAGTCATTTCTGCCTTAAGCCTGTAGTGTGTAAGTCTGTAAGTAACTTTTTTAACTTGACGAAAGAATTTCTTCAGAATATGGTGACAGATTAAATGCCTTTATTACAATAAAAGCAGTAATAAAGAACACGTTAGAAAAGAAAGAAAGACAGAGTGAAAGACAGAGTCAAACTTAACCTGGAATATCCAAAAACCTCACAATATGTACAAAGAGTTGAGAAATGAAAATACAGTGTTTTCTTGAAATAGATCAATGTGTTCTCAATATAAATGGACTCACAGATCTTTTGATATTTTATTCTTATATGCACTCCACTGTTGTTGTTTTAAATGTGCTCTATAAATAAAAATTTTTTTAAAAAATGAAGAGCCTTCATTCATAGCTTTCTGATGCAGCTGTGAAAATAATCCAAAAGGAGTGAAACTTTCTCTTCAGCTGTCATGATTAAACCATTTGTTGTCATGGCTTATCACACGTCACGGTGTGAAAGTAGTGCCAGAGTGTATCACATCAGGTCAAAACCCCACTGTTCAGGTTGTCATTTTTCCTGTTGTTTTATCTTCTTCTTGCATTTTCTCATCTTTCTTCCCTCTCTTAGGAGGACACTCAAAAATATTACTCATGGCGTAGCTTTGGCCCCAGTGACAGACGAACTCAGGAGCTCTGGGTGGACCTGAATTCAGTCCAGGAGGGTCAAGTCAGGGTGCACGGCATCCTGTCCAACACACACCGACAGGCAGCGGTAAGAAACATGCACTGATACACACACACACACACACACATATCTACACCTTAAAAAAAAGCATTTATAGGTCTATAAATGGATGTCATGTACGTATATGTAGTTATCAGCACAAGAAAACACCCCCCCCCCGCCCCATTATAATTATCTCTTTATTGAGCATTTTAACATTTATTCCCACTTTTCCTGTTTTACTTTCTCCCCCGCACTCTCTGTATCCAGCGGGTGGCCCTTTCCTTCGATTTCCCCTTCTATGGACATCAAGTGAGGCAAATCACCATAGCAACTGGAGGTAGGACACACACAGTCACTTGTAGCTTCTCTTGTCTCCCATATATTAGGTCACTGTCCTATTGGTTTGTTGCAGAACCCAGAGCACACTAGTCTGAAAGTCCAAAGGCTATGTTTGTGCATGAGTCAAACCATCTTGCTTTATAGAAAGAGAAGGTCAATTCTTTTTTGTCTTTTAACAGTTTAACTTCATCTATGGAAATTTTCTAATGGTCATCTAAATATCTAATGGTCTGCTGCTTCTTAAATTAGCATCAGGAAAATGGAGCACTAATGAGGAAGGCTTTGTTAATTACAGATTTGGTCTCTCATATATTTCACTGATGAGAACGGTGACCATAACTCTGCCTGGCTGCGGCTTCATGCATCCTAGATCTGCCCGACTAATTAACTTTCATAATTATTTTCGTATCACTGAGAGGAAATGGAATCTTACCACAGTGGGATATAATAGAAAAATCTTTAGTACAAGATATAAAAGAGATTCTAGCCTGTTTAGCCACTGTCAGTCATCAGATATGACTCACAATGGACCATTCTTACTATTCGTGGTTCTGATTTTGAACTCTTATCCGTTTTTAGGGTTCATTTTCACTGGAGAGATTACGCATCGCATGCTGACGGCCACCCAGTACATTGCGCCTCTCATGGCCAACTTTGACCCCAGTTTTTCCAGGAACTCCACTGTGTGCTACCTGGACAATGGTGAGTGATGTCAACTAGACAGCTTGCAGCTTTGACCTCTTACCTGACCTTTGACTCCTGGTTCTCCAGGTGAGGTGTTTGTCGTGCAGTGGGATAAGGTGAGGCTTCAGGGCAGGGAGGCAGAGGGAGCCTTCACCTTCCAGGCCGCTCTTCACCGCAATGGGACCATTGTTTTTGGCTACAGAGACGTGAGTTCTGTGGGACATGGTCAGAATGCCTGAAGCAAAATAAATAACAGAGAGCCAGGAAACATGAGAAAACATTGTAAGAACACTTGGCAGCAAAATATTAGGGCTCTGTGTCAGGAACTTGAACTTAAATATAACCTGGAATGTTCCAGGTTCAGTCCAAGACTGAAAACCAATTCTAGGCCTTCCCCTGACCTGATCTTAAGATGTTGGTCTACTTATTCCAACAAATTCTAGTGTTGTAGCATGGCTAGAAAGATATGTGGATTGCATACTTGTTTCTGCCATATTTATAGTAAATATGTCAAGTGATTAACACTGCACTTTCTGGCTGCAAATTTATTACTAAGTCCTTAACACAGGATTTTGCACATACAGTTCCCATCCTCTGGGATGTTGTCTGTTGTTAGGTACCTTTACCGGTGGTAAAGATCAATTCTACTGAGCATCCAGTGAAAGTTGGTCTGTCTGATGCCTTCATGGCCTTTATTCCTTCCCCACAATCCCCAGGTTAGTTCTTTTCAAATCTCTTTTGAGCATCTTTTCAAACCCCCTTATTCTCATAAATATAGTGTTATTCCTAATATCAGTAATAGTATTTTATTCTTACATAAGCAGATTCGAAAAGGAGGACGATCTACGAATATCATCGGGTTGAAGTCAACACCACTGAGATTGTAAACCGCTCTGCATTTGTGTTCAGCCCGTTACCTAGTGAGTGAGGGGTTGGTGTACATCACCAACATTACATTTATCCTACTGTAATATCTAACATGAAGTCAGATAAGTTTTTATAAGTATTTTCTCAACTTTTTGGCTAAATTTCTCCCAAATTTACAGATCAAAAGGTTCAACAATAAAGACAGTTTTTTCACAGCCTTCTTTGCTCATATTTACCAAGGGTGCCAATATTAGTAGAGGGCACTGTATATATTTTATTGATATAAAATCCAATGTCTACTTAGTGAAACAAACACAGATTATGGACCGCTTATAAAATTATGGTCCATAGAGATGTCTTTGTGCTTTGGCAATGTTTTCTTTGCGCTCCTTCCATGTTGATGCACTTCAGCCTGCCTCCAACACACCAACTGCGACCAGTGTCTCCACTCCAACCTCACCACGGGCTGCAGCTGGTGCAACATCCTGCAGAGGTACCATCTACACAAATGATATTGGTTATAGGTTTATATGGCAATGTACTTGTACAATTCTGTGTGTGTGTGTTTGTATGTTTTCAGGTGTTCAGATGGGATAGACCGGCATAGACAAGAATGGCTTGAATTTAGCTGCTCAGAGGAGGTACAAAATACCTGACCACCACATTCCCACTCACCAGCTGAATATATTTTTCTTGTTCTTGAACTAATTTTTGTTGTACTTTCCAAAAGATTTTCACATGATTACAGAAACAAAATATTTGAATTGTTGTTTCTCTTGATTGCACGAAAACCATGGGTGTTCTCTAAAATGAAAAAGAATATGAGGGATATGTGGAAAACTGTGTTGACGTTTGCTTCATATTAATTTGTTTATTACTCAATAATAATAATAATAATAATAATAATAATAACAATAATGAATGTGTTAGTCATTTTTATTACATTCTTTACAGAAATAGAACAGAAAATGCATGGATGGATGGATGTTGTACACTATATGTCCAAATGTTTGTGGACACTTGACCATTACACCCATATGTGGGCCTTTCCTAAATTGTTGCCACAAAGTTGGAAACGATTTGCTGTGTGCCGTAGCATTGAAGTTTCCCTTCACTGGAACTAAGAGGCCCAATTCTGTTGCATTAGTAACCTGTTGAATTAGTAATATGACAGACACCCTGCATAATCTAATACTGATAATAAACTGATTTTTTTTTTTTAAAGATCTCGTTATTTAAGAAATAATGGGGGGGGGGAACATTTAATTGTTGATCTGGTGACGTTTTCTGTAATGAGACATTTATTTAACATTTATGGAAGCCTCTTTTTGCTTTCTAGTTTTTGAGGTTCAAGGTTCTTTTTTTGTCACATACATATTACATACATATGACGTAATGTAGTTCTGAAATGAGAATGAGTATGTGAAATGTATGAGAATGTGAAATGAGTAACATGACAAGCTGTGAGATTGGTGAGAGAGTGAATGTTTATAGCTGCTATAAGGTAAAGGATAACAGGAACTGATTTGTTTCGTATGATGTGTTAAGTATAATTTTTTATTAATAAAAAGAATTATTGTTGGCAAATTGCTGTGGTATTTGAGTGGTATAAAAAAAAACCCTTCGGGTGTGCTGTTATTAAAAAATAATAACTTTAGGGATCACACCACCCTGTTGTTCATTATTTTCTTAGAACAGCATTTCCTGATGTGTTTTATTCCTTAATTTAAGGTGAGGAATATACATTGTTCTTTTGGAAGAATTACTGCATATTTGTTATTGCGGAAAGAAAAAGAAATCACAAAATTTACCCTTAATCATTATAACATAAAAAACTTAGATTCTGTATTTCATATGATGATTACAATTTTAAATATGTTACACATCCACTCTTTTTAGAATTTAGACGTTTGTAATTATGTTGTAATTACAATTTAACAGAAAATAAGTTAATACCAGCAATATTGTTGACAAAGTTCTTTGGGAAGATGTCAAAGGTGAGAGTGTAGAAGGGATTTAAATATTAAAAGTACTGTTAATACATGGTACCTTAAAATCCAGAACTCAGTGGTGCTTGAAAGTTTGTGAATTTTCTATATATCTGTATAAATATGAGCTAAAACATCATCAAATATTCACAGAAATCCTTAAAGTAGGCAAAGAGAACCCAATTAAACAAATGAGACAAAAATATTATACTTGGCCATTTATTTATTGAGGAAAATGATCCAGTATAACTGTGAGTGGCAAAAGTATGTGAACCTCTAGGATTAGCGGTTTAATTTGAAGGTGAAATTAGAGTCAGGTGATTTTAATCAATGGGATGTCAATCAGGTGTAAGTGAGCACCATGTTTTATTTAAAGAACAGGGATATATCAACGTCTGACAACGTTGACAAAACATGTTTGTGGAAGTGTCTCATGGCACGAACAAAGGAGATTTCTGAGAACCTCAGACAAAGAGTTGTTGATGCTCATCAGGCTCAATGGTTACAAAACCATTTCTAAAGAGTTTAGACTCCACCAATCCACAGTCAGACAGACTATGTATATACAAACGGAGGAAATTTAAGACCATTGTCACCCTCCCCAGGAGGGGTCGACTAACAAAGATCACTCCAAGAGCAAGACGTGTAATAGTCTACGAGGTGACAAAGGAACCCAGGGTAACTTCTGAGCAATTAAAAGCCTCTGTCACATTGGCTAATGGTAATGTTCATGAGTCCACCATCAGGAGAACACTGAACAACAATGGTTGGCATGGTAGGGTTGCAAGGAGAAAGCCACTGCTCCCTAAAAACAATATTGCTGTCTCTCTGCAGTTTGATAAAGATTGCATGGACGAGCATGAAGGCTGTTGGAAAAAGGTTTTGTGGATGAATGAGACCAAAATAGAATTTTTGGTTTAAATGAGAAACGTTATGTTTCGAGAAAGGGAAACATTGCATTCCAGCATAAGAACCTTATCCCATCTGTGAAACATGCTGGTGGTAGTATCTTGATTTAGGCCTGTTTTGCTGCATCTGGGCGGGGAAGGCTTGCCATCACTGATAGACAATGAATTCTGAATTATACCAGAGATTCTAAAGAAAAATGTCAGGACAACTTTCTGTGAACTGAATCTCAAGAAAAAGTGGGTCATGCAGCAAGACAACACCCCAAAGCATACAAGTCATTCTACCAAAGAATGGTTAAAGAAGAATAAAGTTAATGTTTTGTAATGGCCAAGTCAATGTCCTGACCTTAATCCAATAGAAATGTTGTGGAAAGCAAGCAGTTCATGTGAGGAAACCCACCAACATCCCAAAGTTGAAGCTGTTCTGTAGTGAGGAACGGGCTAAAATTCCTTCAAGCCGATGTGCAGGACTGATCAACAGTTACCAAAAATGTTTAGTTGCAGTTATTTCTGCACAAGCGGGTCACACCAGTTAGTGAAAGCAAACGTTCTCATACTATAATATTCGATCATTTTCCACGATAAGTAAATGACCAAGTATAATATTTTTGTTGCATTTGTTTAACTGGGTTTTTTTTATTCACAAACTTTAAAGCACCACTGTATATATAGGAATAAGACATTACAATTTGCAACTGAAGAATGATTAAAAGTCTATGATCCATTTTTTTTTATGTTAGGCGAAGGAGGACACATGTGAAGATTACAGTCAGGGAGGTTCAGACAGCTCGATGAGTCCATTCAGCTCTCCGGTTCCTGCCGCTACACAGTCCCCTGCAGCTAGGCCAGGCAGCCCTGTCACTGAGGGTGAGTCATCTCATCCTACGCAAACTTACACTATATGCCACATTCACACATGCCATGCAGTGTATTTGAAGCAGTTCTTTTCATGGGGTCATATCCTGCTGATTAATATATTATATTAGATATTATCAGACTGGTCTGTATTTAAATGCCATCAATTGCTGCTAAATAAAAGCTCCTCTTCGATTACTTGTTCACGAGTATATACTTTTAATCACTGTGTCTGATCAAGTGCATATATAAGTACAGGGTGTCCCAAAAGTCTCCATACATAGGGGACTATGTTCGCCAGCACCTCGTTGGTTGAGCTTTCGTCAGTGGATGTTCGTGGACGTCCACTTCTCGGTTGGTCCACAACTTCCAGTCATATTGAATTTGTTTATAAGCGTGATGTGCTTGCCATGTTTCCTGTTAAAATCCATTTCAACCTGGTAACAGCTTCCCGATCCAGCCATGAGAATGATTTCAATACATTCCTCTTTTGTCAAAGCCATTTTTAAAGGCAATCTGAAATATATAAACTAAGTATGAAAAAAATTGGAAGATAAATGGCTAAAAAGTCTTACTTTTCCCTATGTATGGAGACCTTTAGGACACCATGTATTATTATTATTAATATTATTATTATTATTAAATATATTATGCACAAGGTGCTTGAAATAATACTTACTGGCAGGTGTTGGCTGTATGAAATCTGACAGGTTGTGCATTAACATGTGAGAGGTGCTTGTCCCTTGTCTGTTGAATTCATCTTGCATGGGCGCTTTTGCTAAAACTGCTCTTGTGCTGTTCTTGCCTCTGCCTCTGTCCTGCCATCTCACGACATTCTGTCCCTGCAGACGACACCAAACTTCTCTTTCACCACCATGATAATGGTGAGTCGGCCAATGTGTTAGTCTTTCTAATTAAATAGGAATTAAATCTTTGTAGTACCAAAGTGGTTGAGTACAATTTTTTTAATTTATAAAATTTATACAACTTGTGTTCTGACCTGTTAAAAAACATTTTCTGATGGCTGATATCACTGGTCTATGTGTGTAGCCTAATATAGTTCAGTGGCTGTTTTTTATTTTTTTTTAATTCTCACCCATAGTTTATATCTACACTCTGTCACAAATAAGCATTTTGGATGCAGGAAGACTGAGTGATTTAAAATGCACTCACTTCCCTAACTGCATTTCAGTATTCACTCTTCTAAACAGAGTATCATTTGGCTAAAACTACATGTATTTCTAATCTCGCTGGCTACTTTATTAGGAACGCCGTACTTATACTGGCTAGAACCAACCTTTGCTCTCAGAACATCTTCAAGTCTTGTGGCATGGATTCCATAAGGTGTTGAAAAAAAAAAAATCCTTTGCAATTCTTGTCCATAGTGACATGAGTGAATCATGTAATTGCTTAAGCTTTATCTGCTGTACATTCTTGCTGTGAATCTCTCTCATTCTACTCCATCCCAGAGGTGCTCTATTGGATTTAGATCTGGTGAGTGGGAAGGCCACTGAAGAACACTGACCTCAGTGTTATGTTCATGGCTCCGGTTTGAGACGACTTGTGTTTTGTGACATGCTGGAAGTAGCCATTATAACATGGGTAAACTGTGGCCATAAAGGGCCATTCCAATGATGCCCAATTTGTATAAAGGGGCCCAGTATGTGCAAATGAAACATTTGACGCAAGACAGGTTGGGTACATGGATTCATGCTGGTGATGCCAAATTCTGACCCTAGCATCTGCATGTCACAGCAATCAGAAATCGCTATTCATCAGAGCCTGCTACATTTTTCCAATCTTTAAATGTCTGCATTTAAGTAAAAATTAACTAAATCTCTTGACCTTTTGCTGCATGATTTTATGCACTGTTGGTTTCTACATTGCTCATGAGTAAGTGTACATGTGTTCCTTATAAAGTGGCCAGTGTGTGTATATAAGCTGCTTAGTGTCCGAGTGGCTGACTTGCTGTCTTAATCTTTGTTACTGTGCTTAATCTTTTGTGCTTTTTTGGCAGTTCAACGTTATGGATAAAGAACATTTACATCTTCTACTTATCAGCATATTCTTTGACAACTCTAGCTCTTTTTGATCTTTTTTCCAATCATGACTTCTCAGATTTGCAGAAGGGTACTTCTGGTGAGGAGGAGCCTCCAGAACATACTGCAATTATTGCGGGTGTAGTGGCAGCCCTGGTCTTACTGGTCTTCTTGACCCTGCTGGCTGTGTACTATATAAACACACACCCAACTGTCGCCCCTCCATTCTACCTCATGCAGGTAAATCTAACTAATATATTTTCACATTAAAAATACAATCAGATTTGACAATTCAATTGCTCTGTGGTGGAACAAGATAACACAATGGCACTGATGAGTTGTATATTAAAGTGTAACTGTTCTGTTCATTTGTAGCGCCGAACCAATAACTATTGGCCGTCCATGAAGTTTCGCAATCAGGGTTGCCATTCCAGCTACGCTGAGGTTGAACTTGGGTTTCATGAAAAGGATGGCTTTATTGAGGCTGAGCAGTGCTGAGGAGGCGGGACTTCCTACTCAAAGGAGCCAATTCATTTCTGTTTTTTAGTAAAAGATCAAACAAACAAACAAAAAAAAGACAATGAGGTACTGTTACCCACCACATGAATGGACACCAGAGACTGTGGATAGTTACCTTGCAAGCTTACTCTGCCTCCATATATTTGACAGTCTTTCCTGCAACACCTCTTGTGCTATTTGTTTATTCCTTTTATTAAGGAACAGGCAATGTTAATGGCAAATGTGCTAGCTACGCTCTTAGTAAAGGCGTTCAGAGTGGCACATGCATTAACCATGAAGAGTCCTGCAGTTAATGTACAGTACAATACAACTTTGTAGAATTTCATTTTTAAAAAAAACAGATGTTTTGTGTTTTATAATATGTTCAATGAGAAAAAAATAATACTCAGTTAGCCACATGGACTGGACTGCACTTTAAATGAATTATCTCAGTAGTAATAGTGATATGATGTGATCTAATTTTTTTGACCTTTTTTAAAAAAAAATATTTTGTGCCCTAGGATCAAGTTTCAGGTATCAGTATTGCAAGCATCAATAGACAAATTAAAAAACAAAAACAAAAAAAACAACAAGTATAAAAACTATACTCGGTTTTTAAAGATGCAGTTTGAATCTTTTAGAGCTTTCTACTGCCTGTGAGGTGAGTTGCAATGATACACTGACAAGCATAAAAGATAAATAAAAAGCCCCTCATGAACAAACACTATAATAAATTAGGACTTGAGACATGACTCAGACTCCAGCTGAGAGATTTGTGACTTGACTCAGACTTGCAGATCAGTGACTTGAGACTTGTCATGGACTTTAGCTAAGACTTGTGACTTAGCTTTGACATTAGCTTGGAGACTTGAAACTTGACTAAGTCTTACAGCTCAGAGACTTGAAAGTTGGCTTGGACTTGCAGCTCAGAGATTTACTGTATGATTTGACTCACACTTGCAGCTCAAAGACTTGTGAATTGACTTGGACTTGCAACTCAAAAAGTTGTGAATTGGCTTGGACTTGCAGTTCGGAAACTTGTAAATTGGCTTGGACTTGCAGTTCGGAAACTTGTAAATTGGCTTGGACTTCCAGCTCAGACACTTGTGACTTGACTCGCACTTGCACCTTAGAGACATGTAAATTGACTCGGACTTGCACCTCAAAGACTTGTGACTTGATACAGACTTGCAGCTCGGAGACTTGAGATTTGACTCGTACTTGCAAAAAGTGACGTGTGATGTGACATTTGCAAAAAGTGACTTGCAAGCATCTCTGTTACAGGTCTAGAAACTTTTAAAGATCATAAGCATAGACCATTAAAGGAAAATGAAGATCTTATTACCCAAGAATGATGAGTATCTTTCTTAAAAATATAAATGGAATCCTGTTCCAATTTGGGAAATGGTCTGAAATTAACATATTACTGTTCTGACATTCATATGCAAGCACTAATGTCAGATGTTTGATACAAAGTTCTGATTTTGACAAAGAAAAGGGGCAAAACCGGTACATTGTTGTTGAGGGTTAAAATTACATTAAAATGTCATTTTGAATATAAAGTGTGCTTTTAGTGAAACAATAAAGTGAAAATACTGTTTTGAAAACCATGTCATGTGGCAGTGTGGATTGTTGATTTTGTGTTTGATAGAAATAGGCTTAAAAAAATAGACTTTCACATTACTTCACACAAGTTGATGCAAATATGATAATAATACATTTTGAACTTTGAGCAGCATGGGCCAACAGCAACATCTGCAGGCCATTGTGGCTGATACAGCTAATGATGGCTGTGAGGTACTCTAAGCATCCAAATCCCAATAACTAAAACTAATGTGCATTAATGCACAAAAGAACCCACATCAGTTTAGTTCCACAGAAGTTTTAGTCTCTCTATCTATCCACACAACACAAACCCACCTAGAAGGTATAGTGGGAATAATACTGAGCAACTGCATCATGGTCTGGTGTGGCAGTTCCACGGTGTTGACTGTAAAGGCTGGTGAAACAGACGGTGCTTTTCCACACATACAGGAAATACAAAATGTCACATTGGCATCTTTAATGCAACAGTCATCTGGAAAGCAGACCCAGACTTCATGACTAAACTACAGTTTCTGTCCAAGAACTGTCAGGCTGCCACCACCTGTAAGCGACTGCAAGACATATTAAAGCATCTGAAATCTGCTACATTATCCTGACAAGTGATTCTTGTTACATTTGTACAACTGTTTATGTATCGTACATTTAGTCTGTGTGGGTTTTTCTTTCCTAATGCTGTACATTTTAATGGTCTGCTGATTTGTTTGTAGTTACTCTTTCCCGTTGTGTAACTACAGTTTGACTGTTGTATTATGATCTGCACGTTAAATCAATTTCGTTATATCGTGTACCTATTTATAGGTATAAACCAGATAAGGTTAATTTTAATGACATTAAGTTTTAAAAACCCAAGTGAGAAAATGAGGGGGCACCCGGATTTGAACCGGGGACCTCTTGATCTGCAGTCAAATGCTCTACCACTGAGCTATACCCCCATCCATTTTCTAAGACACCAAACTGTCCCTATATAAAATCACAATCAACGTGTATCTATTTTTTTTAAACATTTATTTTATGAAACTTTAATACTTTCTGTCGTTCATTCGGTTTGGCTAACTAGCTAATGAAGCCGTGTTTTAACAGAAAACAGTTGGGTAATGTTAATGGGGTGGCTGCTTTGTTACTCGCTGTAACACAGTTAGGCTCCGGATTTAGATTTGTTTCCCAGTAAGAAAGAAAGTAAAGCTTTATAATAATTGGCAAAGCCTTCAGCTACAGTCTTAACACTATTTAGCACAGTATGCCGTTTCGGATCTTTTCCACATCGAAGCTGTCATTTCAACGAGTGACAATAGGGGGCGGTCGAGTAACATCTTACTGCTTTACACAACTTGCAGGGAACACAAATTACATTACAAAAATAGAAAATTGTGCCTTCAGCGGTGGATGAAAACTGTTGAAAACATTGATGGGTTCATATAGTTCTGCAGGCAATTCTTTACTGCTACTTTTTAGTAATCCGCACTGTATTTCATACACAAAATAGACTAAATGTAATAATGCATTGGTTACATCCTAAAGCGTATTAAGTGCATAGTTCCATAAGGACTAATAAGTCTAAATAATATTATCAATAATATTGTCCCAATAGTTTGATTAGTATACCAGAATCGCAGGACTGTGTCTCATTGTGTAACTATGATTATAAGTTTAGTACAAATAATTTAAGGGATGGAGCTTGCAGTTCACCTCACAGGCAGCAGAGGTGTTGGTGACTTACAAACAGCTCCTTTAAACTCCACAGAAGACTTGATCTGAGTGTGCAGAGGCACACAAACTGATATGCACAACTTCACAACCCTAACAGCGTGTTATGCATACAATCCAAGCTCATCTGACTCGTCTTTGTCTGTGAAGAATTTTAAACTATCCTTATGTGGTTGCCAGTGATTTAGCACCCAGAAGAGAATACGTTGTTCCTCAGGGTTATCACATTTAACACTTGCATTCTTTCTACAGTGAAATGCAATACTTTTGTTTAGTTTGTTTGTTTTTTTTTGCCTGCTAGTGGACACGTTGGTTGGGCTTGACAGATGGACTGGAGGAGGAAACCAGAGTACCTGGAGGAATCCCGGGGAGAACATGCAAGCTCTGTGCACACAGGGCGGAGGCTGGATTCAAACACCCAACAAAGTGCCCCCTCCCCCTCCATCAACATCATATAATTTCTAAAATTATATGAATACATTACACTAAGTAAAATCTGTGCATATTCAGTAGTAGACCTAAATAACATACATTTCTCAGTCTACACTATTCCCCTTCTTATTAAGATGTTTCATAATAACACCTTTTAATGCACACAAAATCATGATTTTAAATAACTTTATGCTCATTTTGTTACAGCAGTAAATCTTATGTATTGTATAACTACATAATAAATAGTTATAATATATTAGACATCGCTATTTTATAACCTTATGGAAAAACGAGTCACAGTATTTAATGTTCCTCCCCTAAGATTTTGTGGTCAGCTTCCTGTTTGATGATTACAACACTTCTACAAAGTTATATTACTAAGCTTCTGACTAAACTGCTTCACATCATTTAAGAGGATGTTATGTCAAGCAGTTTAATCAAGAGCTTAGTAACATAAGTTTTGACAATCACTTATCAGGGCAGAAAATAAATCTTGCCAAGTTAAACTGTCCCAGTTTACCTGACTTCACCCCATACACCTGACTTAACCTACCTAATCAACTTTTGTTTTGTTTTATGAGATCAGGCTTCTGCGCATTATCGACTTCCTAGAATTTCAACACGCCCGTCTATATATAACACCTCCTTATACGTTTATCACACAGCTCATGATCAAGTTATTGTAGTAACTACAGGTGGCGTACATCCTGTTACGCACGCGTTATTAGTTCACTTCTTAGCTTCTGCCCGTTCTACTCCTTATATGGTACTGGGAGCTCTTTCAGGCTTGTTTGTAAGCTCCGCCCACCGGCCATTCGAAAGCACCTCCCATTTAGTCACACAAAGCGCGTGCACGAGGGGCGGTGCGTGTGCCCGCGCC
Source organism: Ictalurus furcatus (assembly GCF_023375685.1). NCBI lineage: Eukaryota > Metazoa > Chordata > Actinopteri > Siluriformes > Ictaluridae > Ictalurus > Ictalurus furcatus. Next base: position 10,799,662 of record NC_071267.1, read on the forward strand.
TGATCTCTAAGCGAGAGGGTTAATAGTTAAGCGCCGACAAGTCGATTGTAGTCGACTATTTAACCACATTTATCACCCTTTTTAGTTGTTTAACCGTTAATCCCAGGTCTCTCGGCGTGTTGAGGACGCTGAAGTGTTACCGAACCGGTTCTTTTGTTACAAAGGAAAGACAAGCAGAGGACCATGAATCCCTTGTGTAGCAGATGTAACAAGGTTGTCTATCCCACGGAAAAAGTAAACTGCCTAGACAAGGTGAGTAATGCCCACACTTTGTCATGTTACAGAGAAGTAACTAGTGTTTCATAAAAATAAATATAAAAATCGATGTATTCCTTGTTATTATGTTCTTACTTACCGGGAAGATGCGTTTCTCTTGCTCGCACGTTTTTTTTAAGTGAACGGTCTGCAGTTATTTAGTCTCATTTTAATCACATATTTGGGAAGAAAATAAACTTTGTGTGTGCTACCTGAATGGAGTCGGTGAGCATGTCGGTGTGAGTTTGGCTTCACTTTGCAACTTGAGCAGTCGCTTCCTGTTCAGACACATTTCTGAACGTGAACCTCACAAAAGGAGGCTCGGTAATAATAAGTCTGTGTATACAAGGTTGTTTTATTGTATTGTTGTTTTGTTGTTTTTTTTTGCTTGCGTAGATCCCATTCTGAAAACTAGATGAACAAAACTGTTGGAGAATCTCCACAATAACTATGTGCGTTTATTTACCTTTGCATGCCTTGTTCATCAAGGCGTCTGGTGTTGGAGAAAAATGTGGGCGTTGTCATTGGCAGCAGCAGGTTTGTGTTAGCTACTGTGGTGGGCCTAAACCTGGGGTAATGCAAACATAAGGGATATAAACCCACTTTACTTCAGAGCTATAGTTTGTATATGTCCACCAGACTTTCCAAAAGCAAGGCTGTTCTCATGTCTGTAATTTTTTTTTCTCTCTCTCTGTAACATTCCAGTTTCTAACCACAAGACAACACTGCAGTTCTCAGTATCTGAACTCTTACACAATTAGAGCCTGTGAAATGTTATAGTTACTGCCTGAAGAGTTAGGTGCCCTTGATAATAATAGCTCTTCGTAGCGTCTTGTTTGCTTTTCAATTTTGGTGGGGTTTTTTTTTTTTTTTTTTTTTTTTTTGTGCGAAAGGTTATGTGAAGGGCTTGTGGAGGTGTGTTGCAGCTTCTCAGGAAGATCACGTAAGAGTGAGTCAGTGCTGGAGGAGCTGTGCATGATAGACATGGTGTGAAAGGTCCGAGTGTTGCAGAACTGGGCTGAAGAGCAACGGATCGCAAGCAAATTTCTGCGAGTCATCTCTTTGCAAAGTCGCTGTCGTATTTGAATGTAGACATCAACAAAAACAAAAAGAGGAAGTCAGTGTAGCCTTCTAAAGAAAAGGTCTCCACTAGCTGTAAAATAACTGATAGCTGAGTTGGTATGAGTAATATATTTTATATATTTTGTGTTAGTTTGTGGTTATACTATGGTAATAAATGTCTGATAAGTAAATGACTGATATGTTGTCAGATGTGTGACGTCAATTATAAGTCATAGGAATTCAGGGAAAACAGGGGAAGCCCTGTATGAATGTGACAGGAAGACAGACGAATTCTGCACAGAAATGAAGATGCACTTGTTCTTAAGTCGAATCAAGCAGTCGTTGCGTCTTACTCTAGGGACTTTCCACATTCGTGTGTTCCTGTCAGGCTGTTTGTGTATTTTTGGGCAGTGGAAAAGTTAGAGGTAATTCTGAGGCCGTACATAAAATGATCTCACCGATCAGGTTGATGTATGTTTCTTTATACTCCACTTCCTCTGCAGTGGCCTGGATTTAGGCAGCCCTACTTTACATACTGCTGCGTGGCTCATAATAATTGCTTTACATTTTTTTTTTTTGGGTCTATTACAGGTCAAAATGTTGATGCCTGTTTATCTTGAAGCATAGTTTTATGGAATAGTTCGGAATAGATGCTTCTATAGTTTTGATACTGGTGAGAAGACGTTTGAGATCACGATAACGTTTATAAGATATGAGACACAATCACAGTCCACGGTCAAACGGTCACACATGCGTTTTATTTAATAAATAATGGTCATAGTTCAGAAGTCAGAATGTGTAGCGGGAGTTGAAAACTTTGAACTATCAAATGGTCACATGCCTGTCTTAATGGGTTAATGTTTGTGTATCGAGGACAATCATAACTGTATTTACCATGTTTTGTGTTGATGCCAGTTAGTCACTTTTCCAAATGTATTTTCTGTGTGTTCTGTCTTTCATGTGTTTCAGTATTGGCACAAAGGATGTTTCAGCTGCGAGGTCTGCAAAATGACTCTAAACATGAAGAACTACAAAGGCTTCGACAAGAAACCCTATTGCGGCCAGTAAGCTCTCACCACTTTCACCCTCTTTTCCGTCCATCGCTCTGCCTTTCCTCAAGTCTGTGCTCAATCTGTCTTTCCTCACTGAAACACTGGCAAGATATCCTTCTGGCAAGGAAATACTTGTATTTCATTTTTATCTTTTGTGTTTGAACGCCAGTACGACCCAGTATCTGTACTGGTGTGTGTGTGCATGCGCCTGTTTGTGCGTGTGTGCATGTGTTGACAGGTTACATACAAACAAATGAGAGAGCCTTGAGTTTCGGTGTTCTGAGCATAATTCTCATGTTAGGGTAGATGTGTGGGAGTTTAAACACTTGCCTGTTTTGTCACTGGACAACAGTCCAGAGCTTGTGGGTGTCATTAAGTCCTGCAAGCAAAACAAATCTTTGAGTAACATGCAAACATTCGTGCATCTCATTTCACTATTACATCACTGTAACATTAGGGCTTCTGTTTGGTTGGAGCGCAGTTATCTTCTCTGGTTGCACAAACACTCTTCATTGGTCGAGTTTATTTTCGCACATTCACGCCAAAACCACACTGATTTTTATTTAGTTTTTTTAATCCGTTACTCCACCGAGTTATATGCAAACCATATGTAATGTGGGGTTTGACTACAGCATCTGAATGCTACTTTCACGTGGAAGTGTTAAAATAGATTTTTTACAAGGTTCTTTCCACAGCTGCCAGTATCACTTCTGTACTGACCTGCACAATGACCTTTTGGCTGTTTTTCTGCCCAGGTACTTTTCCTTGGCTTTATGTGTGTAATGCTATATTCAGCTCAGGTTAGGAGGTTAGGTTAAGATCAACATCAGCAGTTTGTCAGGAACATTTATGATTATCGATCACTTGCTACAGTGGTACGTGAGCCGCCAGAAAATGACGCTTTTGTGTTTTTGTTTTCAAATAAATCAGCAGACCAAATGTGAATACAATTTGTCTGGCAGAAAAGCCAGATCACTGACAGGGAAAGAATGCACAATATGAAAGACACATCTGCGGTTACTTTTGCGTTGTGCAAAATTTACCCGGGACTTCTTTTGGCCTGTGAGCTAGTGAAGTTGTGCAACGTATTGTGAGCTAATAGAAAACAAAAGGGTGTGTATTTTGCATTTCTTCGTCGATAAGTGGCCGGTTTAACAATAAAAGTGCACAGTATAGTGTGCTGTGTTCAGTATTTCATTTAGTATGTTCTTTCAGTGGGTATCTTATATATATTATATCTTATATCTTTTACGTGTTGCACTAATGTGTTCCTGTTTGTACAGACAGCTTATTGGTTTGTTCCCTTTTATTTTTATGTCGGTAGTAAACTTGTGTGGTAAACCAGGGACTTTTTTTTTATTTTATTTATTTATTTATTTTTATAAGTATTGAGCCTGCTAGGATTCTCTTACTAGCAATGTTGGAACCTCTGGACCATTTCTCATTCTGATCACAGAGGAATGAGACATTCTGTAGCATAACATATTGTCTCTGTGTTGTGGTAATTGATCACTCCCCATTCTTCATAGCTTAAGTTAAGCCGGCAGATTGGGGCCTTAAGACCTGATTGTAGAAGAATCCTCTTTGACTCCGAATCCTGTCTGAGTATGAGTGGCCTTTAATTGCCCACCATCTTAACGAAAGAGGCGCACAGCATTCTTGATTTCAACCGGAAGAGCAGCAGGCTTTATTTAGACAGGTTTTATCTGACCTCATTTCCATCTGATCCAGTTTCGATTCGGGCTATTTCTTCATCTCAGAATTTTGACACGATTTCTGTCAAAATAGTGTGGCGAGACAATGCACAGAGAGGTCATTGTTTCAGAACTGCCCCGTCTGTTTGTCTCCACATAGAAGAAAGGGACCTTATGTGCAAGCTTGTATCCTCCTCCCTCTAGTTGCTTATGTGTCCGCTCTCTCTCTAGAACCCATCCCATTTGCCTTTGGCCTGGAACTGTTGCCCGGAGAAGTGCAACATGGCAACGCTGCCCCTGAATTCAGTCACCGCATCCCTGCTATTTGATTTAACCTGAGTTGAATGGTTTGTGAATAAGGGCTTTGTGCTTGTGTAGTTTGCTTACCAAACCAAATTTGCTTCCCTGATGTGGTGGAAATGGCCATGAGGTCAGACCAGGACAAGAAAAGGAGCATGTTCACACACGGACACAAACACAAAAACTATTCCAATCTAGAGCGTAGGAGTGGGTGATGTGACAAAAATACTATATCATGATACCGTTTACAACATACAAACTTTTAATTGTGTAAAGAAATAAATGATTTAACACTGAAAAGTCTATTTTTAAAAAATAATAATTCTACAGTTTATTTTGACATAATTTATCGTAATACTGATATCATATCATCACATCGTCTAGCCCGAATAGAGCTTGTGGTTTTGTTATGACCGCATATCGAATGTAAAGCAGCTACAGAACACTTTATTTCAAAGCAGTTTACTGTATAGCGCTGAATGTTTTGCAGAAATGACTGCATGCTTCCTTTCCTCTCTCGTGCAAATATGTGGGATTCATTTGGGATCCAAGACCAAACTCCTCCTCCCAGCTGGACACTGAGACAAGAATGCTACTAAATGCTGTCCAAACACTCAGTCACTCCCCCAGGTCTACACCGAGAGCTGGTGAAACTTTGCTTAAGGGAAGCAGTGTTTGTAGCATGTTGCTTTATGAGACACTGATGACTGAAAACGTTTTTTGAGCAGTTCTTTTATTTATAGCAAGCTGGATTGAGAAGCACCGACTTCAGATAAGCTTGATTGCATCAGAAGGCTTGTGGTTTTCATGCTTTTTTGTGTGTGGTGAATGCCAGTTCCTCCTTAAGGGTCTGAATGTAGTCGGGACATTATGACGATTATCTCCACCCTTTTCTCCCAAATTCCAGTGTAGAAAGATGCGTAGAATGCAGAGGCCGACATGTCCAAGCAGGTCTTTAGCTGGATGGATAATGTAAAACGCTCAAACGCATTTTTATTCACTTTGCTTCTGCTGCCTTCATGTTGTCCTGTCAGTCCTCCTACTGTGGCCTTGTCTTTTTAGCTACACTCCTTTAAAAGTCACTTCTTTGTGTCTGTGTGTGTTTTTTTTGTTTGTTTGTTTAGGCACTACCCCAAAACGGGCTTCACCAGTGTGGCCGATACTCCAGAGAACCTTCGGCTCAAGCAGCAGAGCAAGATGCAAAGCCAGGTAGGGTAACCTTGGTGCACATCCTATTCTTCCTCCCTCGCCCCTTCCTGCTCCAGCCCATCCGTAATCCTTCACGTCTGTTTCCTGACTGTCATTTTGCTTCAAATCCAGTGGCATTGGCCATGCTGGTCTGGTCACGATAATGAGTTATAATTGAATGGTTACTATCTGATACAGGGTTTAATCTGTTTTAAGTTCTTTCTTCTTCGTGGATAGTTTCTGGCCATCCAAAAAGCCACCAGTCTAAGGCTCATTGATCAGCAGGTCCTGCTGTCATGACAATTGGATCCCCTTGGCAACAGTCTACAACAGACGGACTCTCCATACCATATCCAAAATACAGGCTATTGCCATTTCCCTTCCTCCTCTACCCCCCGCTTACACCCAAACACCACCTGATGCCTTTAACAGGCCTGTGACTGTGACTGACCTTTCTAAATTAGAAGAGAGAAATGTTAAACACTATGGTGATTTTATAATAAGAAATGAACAACATGCCTAAGATCTATAAGTGACCCAAGCATAGATGGTATTTTATCCAGGGATCTTATTGTGAGGTCACACTCTCCATGTAGATGGTATAAGCACCATCTGCTCTTGTTCTGTGCCATGTTCGTTCCATTTGCCCGCCTTTCCCCCAGGCTTTTCTCTCACCCACCCCGCCCTTCTTTTTCCTGTTTCCCTGTGACCTTTCTCTGTTTCTTTGTCACTCGCCCTATCGAAAAAAAATGAATAGACATAGCTTAACATTTCCTTCTATTTAAAAAAAGAACCCCTCCTTAACCATGGCCTTATTTTATTTACAGTTAATAGAGAGTGATTTCTGACCTTGGGTACTTTTAGGGGTTCTGAGTACCGTCCTGTTGTCTCAACTACAGTATATGGATTAAGGGCAGTAATTAATAATGGCAATTCAGATTAGATTTAAATACCAGGTACAGTTTAAGTAAGGACTAAAACACACTGTGGCATGATGTTAAAGAAAAATGATCCACAATGGCATGGAGTTACAGTTGCTAACCCAAAGTGGATTATTTTCCTGTAACAGCACATCTCAAAGTGTTTTATTCCGCTTATCACACAGCATGTTTTTTTTATTATTATTTTTGATCTGTTCATCATTGATTACATTTGATGCCGAGGAGACAAGGTAGTTCCTGTTATAGCTTTCATTATAACAGCTATAAATAGTTGTTTCCTCACCAGCCTCTTTTTTCCCCTCTCTCTTGAATCTAAGCTCCATCCTGAAGATTCTGCAACACTTTTTTTTTTTTTAAATAAACTTACTGACTATTGTAAAGCACTGACACTGGCAACTACTTCAATAAATGTTAAATAACCATCTCCTTACAGGAAGCTTCACATATAAACAATTATACATGCGTTAGATTTTGTAGGTGTCATCCAAGTCCTTGTGAATGAGTTACGGGAAACAAGAACATGTTACTATGAGCACATTAATATAGACCAGTCAGATTGAAGAATTCACCAGTGCTGAGTGGGACTAGTGCAATGAGTTGGCCTTACTTCAAAAACATAGAACAAAAAGATGACTAAAAGGCAGGCTGGTAAAAGAAACTGATAGATTTAGAGTGCATTTAGATTTTGTTGTTTTTTTGCACAGACATTCAGCAAGGAACGCAAGCCCTTAAAAGCACAAGAAGGTTCTGATGGTTGGTACTGTTGCACTGGACGCATAACACTCATAGCAGTGGCGTTACTCATAATTTTTGGCATAGTTGTGTGGCAGAGGGGGTCTTTCAATTCTCTCTCTCTCTATTTAGGGGCTTTGTTTACAGGCTGTGGGAGTGCAGCAGGCCCTCTGGGTCAGCACGCTTGGACGCTTTATGGGGAATTTCCGGGACGGTGGCGAAGTAAAAAGAGGGGGATGGGGCTGTTGATCTGTAGAACGCCAGCCTTGTGAGTGTATGTGTGTTACAATCCCCCTCTCCGTTTTTCAGATCAGCTAAGAACATATGTGTATTGGTGTGCAATGGGGTGTTTCACTTTGGGTCAGGCAGTGTGGTGAAGCTTGGCCTGTTTGGGGATAGGCACCTTTGTTTGTGACTATACCTAAAAGTTGGTTAGACATCCTCCATAACGTGTTTCACTTCCTGCACGTCTTTTTTTTCCCCCCTGCACATGCCTACCTCAGCGAAGGTTAATCATTACATCGACAGCCCACAGAAACCAAACAAGGCTACATGATGTTATTAATAAATTATCTCTGAGCAACGATAAGGTAGTTGTGGTTGGAGGCGAGAGAACACACTTGCTGCCGACTAGCATGCGGCCGGGGTCTGTTCAGCAGCAGAACAGGGGTCTACTAAGAGAGTCTGGAGATTACTTACTGTTTATACAGCAGTAAACTACAGCCAGGTCTGATTTTACAGGCCTTCACGCTGCAGTAAAGGCCACTGCAGACACTGCCACTTTTGTTCGCCATAACAGTGCCTTTTATCAGTGAAGTATGAAAGGTGGAACTATAAAGTATACAGATACTGTTGCTTCTGTATTTTATTTCTGTTTGGTTGGTGGGAGGGGTTTCATTTTCTTTTCAAACTTGCTGTGTGTTGGAGTGTGGGGTATTTTCAGCTCATATTGTAGATCCTTTGTACATGCAGGCCCACCATTTGGTGAACATCCTGTGCATGTGTGTGTGTGTGTGTGTGTCTGCATCTGGGCTTTATGGGGACTTAAATCCCCCAGATTAGAAATACATAACAGTTTTGAAACCATGGGGATGTTGTTTTTGTTTTTTTTTTAATGCAAAAATATTCAGCTTTTGTTTCAACAAATAGGAATGCTTTTTGAATACTGAGGTTTCACTATAGGCATTTTTCAGATATAGTAATACACTCAAGGGCAGTAATTCAAGGCTGTGTTTGTTTGTGTGCATGCACGTGTGCGCTTGCATGCACATGAGCAAAGTTTGTGGAGAATGAATTGAGGCAAAGCAAAAGAGCATGTATATGTCAGAGGCACATATTTGACTGCAGAGACCACAACCTTTCACCAAAACCACACACCATTACTCAGAGGTTGCTCTCTCAAAAGCTCATCCATTGTCTTTGACAAGAAAGTTGGTCACTGAGCAATCTGAAACAAACTGCCAGTTGGCTGAGGGAGTTCATACATGCACTAGGTGTGCAACGAAGTGTATTAACTGTACAAATGAATCATTGTGTCTGTTCCTTCCCTGTCTCATCATCCCATGTAGGTGCTCTATAAAGAGGAATTTGAGAAGAACAAAGGGAAAGGCTTCAGTGTGGTGGCTGACACACCGGAGTTGCAGAGAATCAAGAAAACACAGGACCAGATCAGCAATGTAAGCTGCCAAACCGGCAAGAAACTATAATATGACCTTATATGCATAAGAAGGATTTTCACACAACTGAGGAATATCTGATGTAGCATGTTAAGCGGTTAAGCATGGAACACATGTTGAGTCACGTTTCACTCTGTTTCAGACTCCTCCCTTCCCTCCCTGTCCCAAGCTCCACGTCCTCTCCTTCCCGTCTCTCCATGAGTCGTTTCCCTGCTTTTTTTCTCCTTCTGTCTGTTTAGTATGAGACTCAAAATTCTTTCAAATGTACTCATTCTCCCTCTACCCAACTTCCTCTATGATATTTTTTTTTGTCATTATCTACTGCTACCTGCCTTTCACTCTTTCCACCACCTTCATGATCTAATGTCATGGCTTGTTTCCAAGCAACACTAAGATCACATATCTGGTGCTAAGATGTCATTTCCTCTGCCTGTGCCCGTGTTCAACTCTTCTTAGACTAGCGCAAGTGGCTCCAGAGTGGAATGCACTGACATATTGTGTTTGAAGATCGCAGTTGTTACACAGCACTTTGTATGTGTTTGTGTGTGGATGTTTGTCACGTTTCATGCATTAGATCAAGTATCATGAGGATTTTGAAAAGACCCGAATGGGAGGCGAGGCTCCGCCCTCCGAGAGCAACGCTAATAGAGGTAACAGTCAGTACATGGCTGCAGTTCTGCCTTTTTACTTGCCATTTCTCTTACCAGAATGATTGTACATGCGAATCATTAGTCTAATACCTGTGCGTTATTTCTTTCTTTTTCAGGCATAGCCTACCAGTCTACCACCCCAACCAGCCCTCAGAACTACAACTATGACCCCCAGCCTGCTCGCTCTGCTGCAGCTCCACCACCTCCTAGTGGCGGGGTGAGGAACAGCTCAACATCAAGTTCAACTCTAAATGTGAACACATTAATATATCTCTGCACAAAAAAAAAAGTTTTTATATGGTTAACAGGTCTTCAGTGATTTTTGATTATAATATTCATTCGTTCATCTTCAGTATCCGCTTTATCCTGGTCAGGGTCACAATAGATCCAGAGCCCATCCGAGGCGGGAACAAACACATGACGGATCAGCAGTCCATCGCAGGGCACCATGCATGCACACACTCATTCACAGACAGCACTATGTCTTCAGCTCAGGATCCTGTGCCTTTGATTATATAGATTGTGTCAAATTTGTTATCAGAGCATTACATTTAGTTTTTTTTCAGCCAATTAAAATCAACTTGAGTACTTCTGCAAAAAACAAACCAAAAAAATCATAGATGGAAGCATAACATGGAAGCTCAGAAGAATACACTCAAAAGAACTACCTATACCTGTTTGATATGCAAATGATTAGAAACCACATAACTTGCATATTAAGCTAGTTATATATAACTTGGCTAATGCTAGGGAATTGTAGAAGGGTAGTATCGTCTCAAATGGAACACTAATGGTTTTGTTACTACCTGGAAATATAAGCCGTTTCCCAGTCGATGACACATGACGTCAAACGCACGTAATGCAACGCTGCAAGCTTTAGAGTCAACGAAAACGAATCTCTTCATTTCACTGTTTGTCAGTGGCTACGTTTACATGCACATCATTGTTCCGATATTATTTGGAGTTTAGTTTGGCAATATTCTGATTAGTTTTGAGTCATGTAAACTCCACGATCCGATCGCCCGATTCAGATTAAGACGATATTCTGATTCCCCAAATTCTTATTCCCACCCCTGGATTAAGCCTGTTTTAATCAGAAATTTGTTGCGTGTAAACACCTTGTTCAAAAAACCCACTGAAAGGAGATATATGCACGTGCTCAGTCTGCAAGGAATTGTGGGTGCTAACAGATGTTTAGTTGTAGGCTAGGTATTTAGGAATGGCAACTTAGGCATACCTGCAATAACCCTGTATACAGGAATATTCTGATGCCTGTACGCATTTGAACCTCGAATTCAGAATATGGCTGCAACCCGAATATAGACCTGAAACGGAATTTGATGCGCATGTAAACGTTTTTGTAAGATTTGCAAGATGTCTTGTACATCGGAGTCTCGTGCACGAAGTGTCCAACATTCCACACTTTGTTTTTTCGGTTGAATCAGTGCATCATACGGATACTTGAAGTGCACTTCTTCTTGTTGGACTTCTCAGTGTGAGCACTACTCAACACTATACTACTAGAACAGTGCATAAGTATGCAACCTGGGATGCACCTACGGATATTCCTCTGCATTTTTGTATTCTACTGTACATAGACTGCCTTTAATGGTTTAACAGTCAGGGGTACTTTAAAATAAAGCATGAAACATAAAAGTCAATGTATGTGTAAATATGTAACTGAAAATCAACTAAACCGGTGCCTGTGTGTGTGCAGAAGCGCTACCGAGCGATCTACGACTACGCAGCGGCCGACGAGGACGAGATTTCGTTTGCCGACGGAGACGTGATCGTGGACGTGCAGCAGATAGATGAGGGATGGATGTTCGGTCGCGTGGAGCGCACGGGCCAGCAGGGCATGCTACCCGCCAACTATGTGGAGGCTATATGAGTGATTGTAGCTGACAGGAGGAGAAAGATGCAGGAGGAAGGATGTACATTGGAACGACCCTGGTGCCATCTCCATTTACGTTATTTTTATTTTTAATTTTTTTTGTTCTTCCCTGTTAATTTCACTATTGGTTTAACATGGTCTTAATTAAATGTGAGAGAAACTTGATCAGGCATCTTTTAGACACAATGCTAATACGCTTAGAAGAAGAAAAATTGCTCCTATCAGCTGAATGAGCATTATTATTTGTATCTTTTTAAAATTTTATTTACGTCTCCTTTTCCCATGTGGGCAGTGTTTGTTGGTTTTGTGCATTGCTTTGCCCCTGTGCTGAAAATCATGGCTCAGATTGAATTCTACCTTCAGCTTCAAAGACACTGGCGAAATGTTGAGATGAGTTGTCAAGCTGTCTGTAAGGATTATTTGTATTCTAGAACTCGAAGTTAGGTGCTGCAGTGGCTGCTGGGAAATGTAGTTTCAGTCAGCTGAATGGTCAGATGAGTGACCAGCACTCATTACTCAATCATTGTCTTAATCACAAGCTTGTTAAGTCAAGCGCTGCATTTGGGTGAGTGAAGCCCTTTGGAGTTCTTTTTATGCACTTTGAGGGAAAATTACCAAAAAATGTAATGGTTTTATATATATATTAAAAAAAGAAATTAGAAATGGTACAGTAATTTCTTAATTATGTCATCATGAAAGAAGAAGAAACTCCAGGTTTTATTAGTATATATTGGCATAAATGTGACATATCATTCCACTGTTATTTTGTAAGAAAGCATTCCAATTCATGAATATGAATATATTCAATAATAAACGTATGATTAAACCAGTTAAAGGAGGTGTGTATACTTTATAGCGTTATGTCGATCCCTCTGAAAGGCTTCTTTTAAAGTTTGTATGTTAGAACAGAAGAAGGTTCCAAAAAGAAAGCCCTTTAGGATGCTAAAAATCCTTTTCCACCCTTTTTACAGTAGATTCTGGTTGGCTTTTCACGTGTAGAAATTTATACTCCCTGATTAGTTTAGATCCTTTATTAATTTATTTTAATTTTTTTTCATGATCAGATTATAATGTGTAAATCAACCCAGAATCTGTCTCATTAAAAAGCATAAAGAACCTATATCCTTATACAAATCTGAAGAAAAATATTTAAAGATTCAGTAATTAAATCTCTTAATTTCAATAATAATAAGTTGTTGAAGACACTTCTAATAAGAATGTACAATATTAATATCCAATAACCTGCTGTATAACAAAATTCAATAAATATATGTTCTTTAGAAGTCCTTTTGAAACAAAGGAATGTTAGTGGAGCAGAAATGCTCACATGATCGAGCCAATACAATCAGTCCCTCTAGGATTTCATGATTTTGCAATCACAGAAATGAATGCAAAATCAAGCAAACTCCACAATATGCGAAGGAGTTTGTAATTTTTCAGAATTACCGTAGATTTTCTGCAGATTTGGGCCAAGACGTCATGTGACGTCATCACATGCATTCAGCACTCTTCGATTCATGTGTGTGTCGAACATGATTATAGCTAAAAGGTCTCATTTACCAACAAACATCACGTGCGATTCAATATTGTGCAATTGCAATTTTGCCAATTCAAGTAATTTTATGCAGAAAAAGAACAAAAAAACTCCTCAAGCTGCATCACAAATTTGGGGAAAAGCAGCAGAAAAATCTAGTATTTCTGGCCGCAACAATCACAGACAAAAAAAAAAACTGTGAAATCCTGAATGGACTCTATAATTCTCCTGTACATGAGCTCATATATAACTACGTTGCTTCTGCATTTCTGATTGGAAGTAAGATATCCTCTTGTGAAGGGTCTCCTGAACTCTGGGTGGTAAAGATGACACCTTCTCCCGTAAAATGGTTCCATGTTTGCCTATGCAGTCCTCACATAATCTATGACAAGGAAAAGCAGAATATTAGGACCTAAGACTTCCCAAAGAAGCTTTCTCAGGTTCTCAAAACATGCTTTATAATATATATATATATATATATATATATATATATATATATACACACACACACACATATATATATATATATATATAATTTTTTTTTTTTTTTTTTTGAAAGTATACACTTTGAGTCAACATCAGTTAACAAAGAAAGGTTTCGATTGGATTTTTTAGGAACCAGGGTAACGTGAGTGTTGCCTTGTTTGAGACTACTGATAAAAACCTACCTGGCGAGTGAATAAGGCTGGCTCTGAAACACCAGCACATCTCCACAGTGACACTGTGAAGGAGATCTGAGCACTGTAACCTGAGTAACGAAAATCAGTTTCAGTTACTGAGTAGTGGATCACATGACCAATGGTTAAATTAAAGCTTCGTTCATCTGTAGTGTACAGCACAGGACTATTTACTGAACAACTAATAGTAGAACTGACTTACTCTCAAGAGTTTTATCTGTTCCTAAATGCAGTGTTTTCAGCTTCTGAATGTGCTAAACCAAATTCTTGGTTATTTTAGGTGACAAAAGTGCCAGAGTCAGCAGAATGTAATTGTTGACTCTATTAGGTAGGGCATGCCGAAAGATAATAGTCATAGTCCAGATTGATGGTCAGACTTTGTTAAAATCTGCAACGCCTTTCTCATAATCCAAACAAAAGGCTGAGATCAAAACCAGAAAAGTTTAGAGAGAACTACAGGTATGACTATAACAGTAGAAAAAAAAGGAACAAAGGGAGTACAAGGAAACAAGAGAAACTGAAATCTGGAACAACAGGTAAACAAAGATGACTCGCAGAAAGTAAACAATCAAGGAATCTCAATAATCTGGAGGTTGATTTCTGGAGACGGCACTTATCACTGTGCTCTGAGCTCCTTACTGATTTTGTTATTGCACCTTCTTTCATCCTGCTTGATTTCCACATCAATGCACTCTCACTCCTTTTCACTCTGCACTAAATCTGTCCCTTGTGATTCAGCCTCCTTCAATGATTTGCCTATGATCTAGTCTCTCTTTCATCTGATAATCATCTTACAGGAATGTAGTACTATCTATTTTTACTGGCAATTCCTGGTACCTTTTTTTCCCTGCCCAGAACAATTTACATACCGAATCCATGACTATGATGAAGTCTCGGCTTCCTCCATAAACCACCACATCATTGTCCTTTCCCTGTACTGCTGCATGCCACAACCTGAGGACAAATTCAATCATTCGACAAATTAAAATCCATCCTCAGATCACCACAAACCAATATTTAAAATACTGAAACTCCTCAGGGGTACCACAAGGGGGCATTGTCAGACCTAATGCTGACGTGACACCATAGCTGTTTACACGGCTACATTTTATATTTCACAGGTTTTGTAGCAAATTACAGCTTTGATAAGAAATAATCATAGGGAATTATACAATTATTTACAGTTTAATAATCCTCATGGGCACTTATAGATGCTGTTCCCTTTCAAAGGGAACTTCAACATTGCGTTTAGCATAACACTATGCGAGAGGCGCTCCCATAGTGTTATGCTAAACGCAACGTCGAAGTTCCCTTCTCGGGAATAGGGTTACATGCGTAACCCAGACGTTTATCATATGCTAATAGGCGGAACTCATATATAGTGCTTACCAACACAAATAGATGACATTAGAGGCATATTCTATTAATTTTAATCTTGTTTAATACAAATGTAAATTTGCATATAAAATGATTAGATATGACTTTCTGATGTGTGCACTACACAAACATGTCAGATAGTTCCTTAAACAGTATACTATTTGTAACCTACCCAACCCAAATTTGATTTTGGGACGTAATAATTGGCTCTAGTTACAGTTACGGAGCCTTGACCCACCAAGATCAGTCAAATTACAATAATACTGCTGATAGCCCAGGTATTTTTTTTTTATCCCTCATACCTGGGTTTATCTTTGTGAGGATGTGGCCTCTCTCTCCATTCTCTTGTTACAGTGTCAAATTCCCAGCCATCACCTAAACAGGATTGAATTACAGCATTACAAAAACTATTACAGTGTCGCACAAACGGACTTTAGCCTTGGACGTTTGAACTTACAGAGAACCTGTCCAGATATGCTGAGGCCACCGAAGAGGAACAGCGTGTTGTGTGAGGTGGGGGTGAGCGTGTGCAGGGAGCGGCCCATTGGGAGGGAAGGGCCCAAAGGCTCGCTGAGGACATAAACAAAAACACACATGGTATGTTTCACATGGTAACATGGTAACTGCCCAGCTTCAGGCCTCCCCCATCTCCTATGGATCAGGTGTGTTTGGAGCAGGTCCTCAATTGAGAAGCCATAAAACAGAGTAAAATATTTTATGATGGCAGTAAAAATGTCACATTGCATGTCAAATAGTGTGACACCTCAAAGTATTAATAACACAGCCTGCAGTATAAGAAGAAGGTGGGTGGAGGAACAGCAGCTTTTTTGCAAGTTAATGAGTTCACATATGAGTTACATGTACCAGACACCCTTATCCAGAGCAACTTACATTTATCTCATTCTTTTTTAATACAACTAAGCAATTGAGGGTTAAGGGCCTTGCTCAAGGGCATGACCTCATGACCTTCCCATCAGTAATTCAACATCTTAACCATTAAGCTACCACAGTCCATTATTAATGTGTTGTTAAAAA
Source organism: Ictalurus furcatus (assembly GCF_023375685.1). Classification (NCBI taxonomy): domain Eukaryota; kingdom Metazoa; phylum Chordata; class Actinopteri; order Siluriformes; family Ictaluridae; genus Ictalurus; species Ictalurus furcatus. Next base: position 10,815,729 of record NC_071267.1, read on the forward strand.
TGTACATTCTTTTAGCAGATGCTTTATTCAAAGTGCTGTACAAATGAGGCACAATAGAATGTAAGCATAAAGCTGAGAAGTTGAGTCCTTAAGGCCTTTTGCTAAAGGGCCAAACAGTGTCTGGATTCCCTTTGTACCATTTTTTCCCCAGTACCAAAGGTTATGTACGTTAAACAATTACTATTAGACAAACAAAGAAAGAAAAGGGTCAAAATCCTCCAAAATATAGACTAACTAGAGACACGTCAGTTAACAATGAAGACTAAAATATTTCTCCTTTTTTTGTAGTTGCTACTCAAATTCATAGCTCATATAAACAGAAAGTGAATAGTAAGTCATAGAAAGTCTAGGGGGTGTCACACTCACATGTCAAATATATTTTCACAATATATTTATGGACTTATTGTGACAGTGGCGGAGAGAGAGAGAGAGAGAGAGAGAGAGAGAGAGAGATAGTGAGAAATTCCAGAAATACAGTTATGGTTCTCGGTTTTAGCAAACAATCTGAGATTTTTCTTATATAAATGTTGCAACCAGCGGAAATTCCATGTGAATTTAACATGTGCCTCATTAACTAAAACATTCAGTTTAGTCTCTGCTAGGCTAAGCTGTATGCAAGTAGTAACTGTGGCATACTGATATTTGTGGTCCTGCTACTGAGCCATAAGCAATATTACTCAAATCACAGAAATGTATTTTTAGTGCTCTTCATTTTCAAACTATTTGCAGAAGTGAAAAAAGCTGGTGCTGGTTTTGCTCTTTTCTTGTAGTATTTATCTTGACTAACAGCACTTCATGTTGCCAATTATATGTTTATATGCTAACATCTACGGTTACATTTTATACAAAGCCACTTACATTTGAGAACATTAAGGGCTTGGATCAACAGCTTGCAACTTTGATGGTGCCAGGATTTGACCTAAAAGACTACTGACCACTACTAAAAGCTAAAAGGCTACTGACCACTACTGTAATCTACAATTATTTATTCATCCAAAGCCATGTACAAGTGAAGCTAAATCCTGTCCAAACTGTTATAGGAGCACATGGATATATGGATCACAATTATTATGAATGACAAGTAAATAGAAGGGTGGTGTAAGTGCTAGTATAATCTTACAAGCCAAAGAATCTGCAATAGAGTGAAGAGTATGAACCATACATTGTCATTAATGACTCAAAGAGATGAAAAAGCATTTCTGTCTACAGTCCATTACTGTCTATAGCAGCAATGGCATACTAGTGTCATGTTATGGGATACAAAATATCTGATATCTTTTGTACACTTTTCTGTCCACAACCTTCAGGATCTTGAAAGCTGCAATCATCTGCAATGTGAGTAAAATTGCCCCCATTTGTGTAAATCAGTTTTTAGCTATGTTTATTGACGTAACATTAAGCTACGACGGTAACAACGCTACAGACCTAGCTTTTAAGAAGAGATTTTAGATTTATCTACATGTACTCTATAGCAAACTTACATTATGACAATATGTTAATAATCGATTAAGAATTGCTAGTTGTAATAAAAGATTATTACCACTCATAGAACACTTTATTAGGAACACCTGTATACCTACCCATTCATGCGGTTATCTAATCAGCCCGGCAGTGCAATGCATAAAATCATGCAGATACGGCCGAGCAGCTTCGGGTAATGTTCACGTCAACCATCAGAATGGGGAAAAATGTCATTTTGACCATGGCATGATTGTTGGTGCCAGAAAGGCTCTCCTGGGATTTTCACACAAAACAGTCTCTAGAGTTTACTCAGAGTGGTGCAATAAAGAAAAAACATCCAGTGAGCGGCAGTTCTGTGGATTTAAACGGCTTACCAAAACCATTCTTATATAGTTTTGAGCAATTCCAAAAAAAACTGTGTTTACTTACACTTTTCCAAAGGATTTGTCGTGCTATGCACAATCCAGTGGAAACTGAGGCTTCAGTGTCTCCGTTGACATTGAAGGTCACTAATGTTGTTTACTTTGAGATAGCACTGTTAGTCAGTTGCTTTGTTCATTAGCAAACATTGTTTTGTTTTTTTTAATAATTACAAAAACAAACCTCAGATGAGAAAGTGATGGCAGAACATTTGTATGGATTTCAGAACCTTATCCCTATAAAGCTGGATACATTGTTAAGAGGTTGCAACAGATGGAGAACGACATAAGACAAGCAGATGTGACCTGCTGAGGCATGCAGAAGTTGCAGCAGCCAGGTTGTGAACAGAACAAAACGTGTGATCTAGATGTTCTCCAACCAGTTTCTGATAACTTGAATACTAGTGAATTAACTTCTGTTTAGATTTCTTTTGTTAATATAATATATTTCGTTTGTTTGTTCGAAAAAATCCAGAGAGATTAGATTGAAAGTGTTGCAGTATTCCTGGGCCACCACTGAAAACGCAGATGAAAGTTGAACTGTACTCACATTTGTGTCCATGTCCACGTGTCCAGGTCTAAACAGTGGATGTCTATAGTCTGTGTTTCCTGAAAGAAGATGAGCGTTTTTGTAACTAGTACTCATGATGAAATATATTGCCTTTAGCCAACCTATACAATCCATACTGACATGTCACTACCAAATTAATCAGTGTAAGGAATAATTTAAAGGAATCGGTAAAGGAATGTATTACAATCCACTTACTAATCCACCACAGACGTAGCCCTTGCTGCCAAGAGTGGCACTAGCATGGGAAGCCCTTGGTTCAGGTGGCCAGCCCTGCCATAGACAAACAATAACAGAACCATAAATCATCACCTATTTGTACAAATTGTAATATCTTGTTTTGGGATCTCCAGTAGTACTGTATTTGCCAGCATAGGGCCTTTTACCTGAATTTGGGGTTCAGTCCATGTGGCTGAGTCGGATGCAAATATATGTACCTCGTTATTCCAACCCCAAAAGCGGAAAAACACACGGCCATTCGTCGCCTAAATAAAAAGTGAGATGTCTTAGACAACTAGAGGTACATTCATTACCGGGACCACTGTGTTCCTCCTTACCCATGATGTCTCATCCACTGTGAAACTTTTATAGTTGTTGATCTCTCGAACAGTTTTCCATCCATATCCGCCAAAATAGATGAGTCTAACCAAATATAACAGAAATACCAGTATATAAGTCTATATACTTAAAACAGAATACAGTACATGTATTTATGAGTAACTCCTATGCATTTGATTCTCCCTGCAGTCAGGAATGGGTAAATGTCTTTTTCTTTGTGATTGGTTGAGTTGCTGTCAGGGGAGGGTCCCTACTTCCTGGATTATGTCTGATAGATGATTATAAAACTGAAACAACAAGCTAGACAGGTACAATCTTATTTAGCTTTGCTATTGAATTAAAGACTTGATCGTGTTTGTGTATTTGTTTTTAACAATGTAATTTCCATGTCATGTAAGATGACCACATCCCAATATGCTTGTGAGTGTATGTTTGCATAAAAAAGTATGATTTTGCTTGGAGCCCTTGCACCACCTGTCCTTGTAGACCCAGCAGGAGTGTCTGTCTCTGGGTGAAGGAGGGGTTCCCACACAGGCACTCAATTTCCTCCAGGTGTATTTTCCATCTTGCAAGTCTACGCAATACATCTACCAAGATAACAAAATGGTTATACCTTTTTTTTTTTTAAAGGCAAACAAAACTAAAATGATCTTCATAAAACAATATACCGTGTGTTCATCTTTCTATGTAACTATGCACGCACACATTAAGTTAAAGGTAGGTCTTAGGACTACTGTAGTTACTATGTGGTTATGATATCTCAGTGAGCTTTGTAACAACCAGTAGATCTGTTGTAATTACTATAATTCCTTTCTCACATTCCTTGGCTGTTTTTTCTTTGGTTGAAATTAAGGCGTGAAGCACATCATATAATGCACAATAGTGTATTGTGCATTTTGTTTATAAATGTGGCCTTGACAAACATGTTGGACCGCTTCTACGATAATGGAATGACTCTCTCAGCTGTGTTCCTCTAGGGCTACGCTGACACCACCCCCGGTAAAAAGCTTACCTGGTTGGTGTAGTCATCGCTGTCTCTGCCTCCAAAAACATAAAGCATACCACTGAGAAGTGAGCCACAAGTCTGAGACAGCAGAGGAGGCAACTCTCCACCCATTCCCATGCGAGCCCTTGTGTGCGCGCGCGCGCGCACACACACACACACACACACACACAAAGAGAGAGAGAAAGAGTCTTCAGGGGAAATTGTTGTTTGTCCATGTTGTTATTGCCTTTTGGTGGCATAGACAAAGTTTACACCCTTTTACGACCTCTTTTATTAAATGATATTAAGATGTCACACAGAATAATAGAACTACAGACAAGCCAAAGGCTCAAGTAGGACGTTTTCAACTTAAAATATACTGTATGTTTTGAAACTATCAAAGACATCTTTATTTAAAAGGATTGATTATTCCAGTGGGAATTTAAAGATCACATCTGAGCACATTCAGTATCAGACTTGTGTCTCAGGAATGTCACTTATGGCCTGACTAACGAGATAGGATTTCAAGCTGCTGAAAAACCTGAAAGGTGTGTGTTTTCCATCTCACCAGATTCCACTTTCCAGATCGTAGAGCCAGATCTCATCACTGGGTAACACAACTTCTTCTCCATCTACATACTGGAAAAAACAAACAAAAAAACAGTAAGGGGAAACTTACAGAAGGCAAATCCAAACAACACAGTAAGAAAGAAAACTACTTTTGTCGGATTGCTACGACGACAAACTACTTTTGGGTCTATTTTGCATCCTTGACTAACTTTTACAGCGGACGGATATAAATTAAAAGCTCCAGGTGTGATGCGCCTCACCTGTATACCGCCCCAGACGTGTAGCACATTTCCCAGCAGCAGAGCTACATGATCACTCCGCGCAGGAGCCGCCATCAGCCGCGAGTCAGAGTCCGGTAACTCGGTAACAATCTCCATGGGGGATGAGCTACTGCAAAGCCAGCACTCCAGGAAGAGGAATTAGGCTTACAGACCGCATAGCATACAACCTTATAAACGCTATGTAAACACAGTACGCCACCTCTGGTTGGTGTTTACAGTGGGCAGGATGGGTTGCAAACAGGAACACAACTGAGTGCACAGGCAATTTAATAATGAACAAACTAATGAGAAAAGAAATAAACACACAGTATGGGGAAACTCCTTTTCCTTCCTTGAGGCTCTGCCCCCATGGAATGTAAATATTGTAAAGTAAATCTAAACCTTTCAAAGTGTACAATTGAATTTAGAAGTGGGTTTAAGCCACATAGCCTATTCACCATGCATTTCCTACAGAAGACAACAGTAAACGCCATGCTGAAAAAACCCCCCAATAGGAACCCTCATAGCATTTGGGTCTTTACTGGTAATTTGATGCCTTCTATTGGTCTAATGTCTAGTGGATACAATTAAGAACCAATAAAGATAATAGTTTTAAAGTTTAGCTGATGGTTTGTAATGGTATTTATAGTGGAAACACTTAGAATTTCTGTGATGGTTTGTATTATTTGTTTCAACATGGCTAATACTGACTAAACATATTGAAACAAATTGGCTCACCAGGTAGCGGATATGTCTTAACACAAATCAAGCTCATTTAAATCAGGTCATGTTCTAATTTCATGAACCCTACCTGTACTACAAATACATAATGGTATATAAAATCAGCCTACCTGTTTTTTGTTTTGTATTGCTGTTGTGCATCTTTGGTTTCACGCTGTCATGCATTTTCAGTAACTGCTTGATCTTTCTCAGGGATGAGGTGGATCATTATCCTGAGAATACAAGGCATGATGGGATGCCACTCCGAAACAAGGCACGACGTACACACCCAGGCATTCACCTCTAGGGTCAATGTAAGAGTAGCCAGCCCACCTACTGATGTTTTTGGGAGGTGGGAGGAAACCCATGCAGACAGTAACCCAAGCTGTGGATGCTGGAGCTATGAGGTGACAGCATTACCCGCTGCACCACCGTGTCACCCATACTTAATATCGACATATTGAAATTTCAAATGCATTATCTAATATATCCATCCAACCATTTTCCAAACCACTTATCCTACAGGATTGCAGGGAGCCTGGAGCCTATCCCAGATGGGGGACACCCTGGATGGGGTCATTACCTAATATATAACACTACATAATATATCAGCAAAAAGTCTGTTTGGGGTTCATTTATCCGTTTTCGTTCTATGTTGATTTTTTTTTTTAAAAATAAATGTTTCCTTATTTCTGAAGATTAAACATATATTTTTAGAATAGTTGATTTGTTGACAAAAAAATGATACATTTCATACATGTTAGGATACCATTTTGGTGCAAGGAATCACAAGTAGTTACATTTCACTTCAGGTATTGCTATTGTCTAATACTATACTATATACTTTATAGCAGTGGTTCTCAAAGTGGGGCTAGGGAACTACAGGGGTCCATGAAGCATAGCGTCATAGCATCTGTGATTTTTTATTTTGTTACAGTGGTGGAAATTATTCCCATCATTAGCAAAGTTATTATATTTATTATTGAGCTTTGAGAACATTTGACCGGTCAATTGTCCTTACATGCTCATGGTCAAAAACGTGCATGAGAGAGTGGCAATGTTTGAGCCTGATTTTGCTGATTAGCAGATAAAAAGTACATTAAGCAGAAAAAAAATAATCTGTAACAAAGCATAAAAGTATTACAACTGTACTTAGTGTACCCTAATGTACTGACATCTGCTGCACATTTATGTCAGACAGTGATAGGTGTAATTTATCTCAGAAAGAATGATCTGCAGACATTAAAAATACATCATTCTGGTTTCCTCCCAGCTGTCATCATCATCATCATCATCATCAGTGCAGCATAGGTCTCAGTCAAGGACAAAAAAAGTACAATGGTTATTACAGTTAGATTATGAAAAAATGTCTATAAATTGCCCTAATTAAATAATATCTAAACCATGTTATGAGGCTAAAGCTTTTCCCAGCAGCTCAATTGGGATAGAAACTGCCCAATCTGGCAACACTGCTGCAAGCAGCCTAAGTGACCAGTAGATGTCACCATCTTATCAAGCCTTGTGGTCGGTGTGTTGCAAAATTATTCCTGTGTGTATGAGAACACAGAGATTACACCCATTTCTGCTCCATTTTCTTCATTTAGTAACATGACCAGGATGATCCCAGCACTAACCTAATTCTGTGTTCAGTGTCTAAGAAAAAAAAAACCCAAGTAAGTATGCTGTCAATGAATGAGGCTTAATGTGAACATAAATATGGTTTAGCATTTGAGAGGTGTTGCTCTGGCAATTTAAAGCTTTCTTAAGGCAGAGAGATGTTGGTGAAGGGGAAATATGGGGCCACAGCAGGAGCAAGCTTCCTGTTGTTGAGGACTGGGAGTTTCCCGTCATAGAGCTCGAAGGAAACGCCAGAGGATGTCCTGAGCGCCTCAGAATGTGTGTGTGAGATGGAGAATAAGGGAATAAATGAGTGAGTGAGAGGAGAGTTGTATGTACATGTAGATGCAGTCAGTGCATTTTTGTTTTTTTTTAATTAATAATCTATTTTTCCTTTGGCAAACCAAGAGATGTTCTGAAAACTGCATTACCCATACTCCTTGTAACCACAGGATGGGCTGGATGCACAACTAGGAGCCATATGGCTCCATAATACCAACAGGATCAGTAGTAGTGGTTGTCAACGGTGACCGCTTTCTCCATCTATGGAGGCATGGGCGTGACGACTGCTGAAGGGTCCAATACACTCCTTGCTGTTGGGTCACATGACACATCCTCTCATTCTCCCTCTGATACCCCTCTCTCAGGATGGTAATATTGTGTGTGTGTGTGTGTGTGTGTGTGTGTACTGTACCATCAGAGGAAGGGAGGGAGGCAGGGGGAGGGGTGCTGAGGGTGGGGGGAGGGGTGCTAAGGGTGGGGGAGGAGGGGAAGCAAGCGAGGGAGGGAAGGGAGTGTTGAGCTGAGGCACAGAGATGAAACCAGCTTAGTGAGAGTGAGCAAGCAAATGAGTAAGAGGAGTGTGTGAAAGAGCAGCACGGTCATTTACGCTTCCCTGTGACCTCACGGAAGGAAAGGAGGATCACTCACAAACCTCTTCTCCTGTCATCTGAATGAACAAGTGATAGAGAAGGAGAGACATCTGAGGGAGAGGAAGAGGGAAGATCTGTACAGCGCTCCTGACATCGTTGACTTTGCTGCTGGAGGAAGACAGATATAGGAACGGTGACAGGAGAGCATGGTGCTTTTGGAAAGGTGCACAACATGAAAGTGTCTGTCCTGACCTGGAGCTCGTGTGTGAAGAGAACAGCCGAGGATCACTGCCATGCCAGCATCTAGGAAGCTTCAACAAGCTCACTGAAGAAATGGCCCAGGTGAGGAGGTTTGGCAGAGGAGGGTGGAGGTTACTTTATACATATATACACGTTTGCACACACTCACACACATGTTGTAAACATGTAAAGCAATATCACTCACTGAAGGTGCAGCTTTAATAGTCGTGCCCTCCAGAGGCGTACCGGTGAGCCCTGCTAGCTGTCACTGGAGCAACAGTGTGTTTTCAGCTGTGAAGGGGGGAGAATTACTACACAATGCCAACTGACTGTGTTTGGTCTCTTTGCTTTGCTAAATATTTGTGTGAGTGTAAAGAAGAGCAAATAGTTAATATATGGATTGATGGTTTCCAAGTGTACAAAGCAACCGATGAATGGGACTGTATGCATGGGACTGTGTGTTTATAGACATATGGGTGTGTCTCTTTTAGACATATGCATTTCCCAGCAATCTCATTTCCTACTAATGTAAAAAATATCTCATGTGTCATAAACTAGCACAGCCATAATGATTCAGTAGTTGTTACGGTAACTCAAGACTTTCTAAGGTAAAGCCACGCCAGCGCCTACAGGACAGGAACTTCCTCAGTGGCCGTGAATGCGGAGAAAAAAAACAACCTGATTGTTGTAACTTCATTAGTGCTGCGGTCAAGGATGCTTTGGGGAAACTTGGCTCACTGAGCGTGGTCCCACCTCTTTTTGTGTTCCTGTTGTTAGCATGTGGTGTGAACAGTGTTTATGGTCACTGGGAACTGCTGAATTCCTGAACAGATTGTCATCAATTGTATTTTAATTTAGGTTATATAAGTGGTATAAGTGGTACATTGGCAAAATCTATCAAATGATGTGGATGTTTTTAGCTGTGAGAGTGATAAGGGATTTAGGTCAGTGTGATGAGGAACCCACCACATGACAAGTCCTTTCTACTTCATGAAATTCTTTTACATGATGCTAGTGGACTGTATGTTTTAAAAAAATATTTTTTATTTTCTATTTGCCTATGTAACTTATATACATTTTCTGTCCGTGCGTGAGATATCTGTGACGTTATATATGGTCTGATAGAATTTAGGAACTGAGAGAGCAAAAAAAGATGCCAGTCAAAGTAAAGTTAGCTGTAAAGAACAAGAGTGGATAGGAAATGGAAGAGAGAGCAAGATAGAGTGGAAAGACTTCAGGGTGAAAAGAAAAGACATCAGTCACAATGCACTTAAGTGCAGAAACAGGGCAATTATGTGAGCAGTGAGTATAAGTGTGTGTTTATGTATACATGCGTATGAGAGATGAAGGCTGAGTCATTATGTGTAGTTTGGTCCTCTCTGCCCTAAGGGTCTAATCTATCTTATCCTGTCTCTCAGATCTTCTGTTGTGCCAATTATCTCTCTCTCTCTCTCTCTCTCTCTCTCTCTCTCTCTCTCTCTGTCTCTCTCTCACCATAAATTGGATGTTTCTTTCTGTCTCTCTTCTTACAATAAACGATCTTGGACATGACTGGGGCAATGGGCTCCCTCTTCCTATAATCCAATAAAAGATGTGTGTGTCGCTCGACACACCCAGACCTCCGATCTGGGTAGGCGCACCCTCTTTTCTCTGCTCTCGTTCCCTGGTCTTTTTCCCATAGGCAGAACACACCATTACACCGAGTTAAAGGAGCTTCTGTGCCGCTTTCCAATACCACACTTTTGTCACTCAAACCGCAGACACAAGACTTTGTATCCAAGTCTCACAACAATGCAGGCTTGCCTCATATGCATCTGAGTAGCGCTGTTTCAGATTCCTGTGTTCAGGGTTGTATGAATAGGTTTCTAAATAGAAGCTTTCTTTGCCCATACAAAGTGCTTTCCAAAGTAGCGTGCCCTCTGTTTGCTTATTCGCTGTAATGATCTCTGTGTATTATGCTGCAGGCTGGACTCTGAAACTAAAATGAGGTTGTTTCAAAAACATTTGCTCTGTTCCAGTTCCATTTAGTTTCAGTTACTTAGCCCTAATAGAACGATAATGGAGCTTCAGCGCTGCTCGAGCCTACACACTGCTTAACTGTCTCATGTGTGATTGACGGATCAACAAATGGCAAGTGAAAGCTGGGAAATACTGGGTCTCATTTTGGTGCACAGCTGTCTCTATGTATTTCTTAACTTTCTCTGTCTCTCCTTCACACATATACACACACACATGTCTAAATAAATGCAATAGAAAGACAAATAGTGGTGTTCTTGTGTTTGCAGGACAAAAGAGTCAGACTGTTTATTGGGACTGGTCGACGTGTAGTTCAATTCAGTGTTCATTGCTGAGTCAATTACTAAAGTTCATTTTTTTAGGACGTGATCATCTCATGGGCCACTCATGGTACTTTCCTCTTGGCCTTGGCATCTCTGAGTTCTGAGGGGGTGAGGTGCGTCTGTGTATTTATATCCACAGGAATGTTTTGTTTGTTTGTGTTTTATTCTTACCCTAAGAGTGGTTGGTCAGTCAAACACACATCTCTGCAATGCCTTAACCCTAGTCAAATGACTTAATGGAATTCAGCTCATGAGTCTAAACCAGAGTCTCTGCCATGTGTCCAGTCTTCAGAGAGCTTCTGGTGTTGCTAGGTCTATGAAGGGTGTGACTGTTTTTCTGCATCAAAACAAACAACCTGTCACCCTGGTAGAACCTTACTGTCAAAGCTTTTATCATGCTCATGGTTTATGCCTGCTAAATGTGGATTTGGATGGAAAAAAAGCACAATATTTGGGTGTCTAGTCTTTCATAGCAGATGAAGTCTAGTGTTCAGTATTACTATTCAGTAAGGATTATGAGGGGAAAGACTTGTTATGGATTGAAGGAAATGAGAAAACAAGGTGGACGAAAGTCTTTGATTCTTTGGAATTACAAAAGAAAACGAGATAGCTGGGCGTCAGTCTCACACCCTTCAAAATAATCAGAGCCTCCGAGAAAACAAAGCAAGCTGTTTCCAGGATATAAACATGGCACAGTAGATTGTGTTTTTTTTTTTTTTTTTACCCTTTTCCAGATACGCTGGAGGGAAAAGCGGGGCTGAGGGTTGGGCAGTTGGATTACTGTGGACTTCTATGTGTTTGCGTTTAGATCTAATGTAGAATAAATGGGGTAGATGGTAGAAGCAGGGAATAATGGAAGGTATGGGCAGCTTAAGGATGTAAGATTAAAGCTGTTGCATAACCATTGCGGGTCTGTGGGGGTGAACAGGAATCTGCGTGCGCTCTTACACCGATATGTTTACACAACTCACATAAGCACGCCCATACTCTTATGCTATGCGGCTTTGAATTATTACTATTCATTTGAAAAGTTATAACTCATGAATTATGCCATTGAACAGATAAGAGTGTTATACATTCCTTGGCCTCGTTGTTATTCTCTGCTGTATGAAGAGATTAGCAGAAGTAGAAACTGCATGCTGCACATTTTTCCTAAAAATTGAATACATTCATCTATGGTATCATGGCAGGCTGAAGATATATATGTAATGCTATATCTTGCTTCTGGGCATTACCATTCTGAGAATGCCTGAGCTCGTTTGATTTCAGAAGCTAAGCCGAGTCAGGCCTGGTTGGTTCTTGGATGAGAGACTGCCTGGGAATACCAGGTGCTACAAGCTCTTTTGGGCAGTGGAGGCTCAATGGTTAAGGCTCTGGGTTACTGATCAGGAGGTCGAGGTTAAAGCCCTAGCACTGCCAAGCTGCCACTGTTGGGCTCTTGTGCAAGGCCCTTAACCCTCTCTGCTCCAGGGCTGCAGACTCTGTACTCTCACCCCAGCAGGGATATGCGAGAAACAGAATTTTACTGTTCTGCAATGTATCTGTTCTTCTTCCAAGTACAACCCCAATTCCAAAAAAAGTTGCGATGCTGTGTAAAATGTAAATAATGATTTGCAAATATCATAAATCCAGATGTTATTCACAATAGAACATAGAAAACATATCAAATGTTTAATCTGAGTAAATGCACCATTTTAAGGAAAAAAAAGGTCATTTTTAATTTGGTGGCCATAATACGTCTTACAATGTTGGGACGGAGCAACAAAAGGCTGGAAAAGTAAGTGTTATTAAAAAGAAACAGCTGGAGGTTAACTGGCAACAGGTCAGTAACATGATTGGGTATAAAAAGAGTATCTTAGAGAAGCAGAGTCTTTCAGAAATAAAGACAGGCAGAGGTTCACCAATTTGTGAAAAACTGCGTCTACAATTTGTGGAACAATTTCCGAATAATGCTCCTCAACATAAAATTGCAAAGACTTTGAATATCCCATCATCTACAGTACATAATATAATCAAAAGATTCCGAGAATCTGGAGAAATCTCTGTGTGCAAGGGACAAGGGTGAAAATCAATATTGCATGCCCGTGATCTTCGGGCCCTCAGGTGGCACTGCGTTAAAATCAGGCATGATTCTGTAATGGAAATCACTGCATGGGCTCAGAAGAAAAGAGTATCAGAGCCCAGGGAACTTCTGATCAGACACCAAACCAGAACTTGTTAATGTAATCATATGGATTATGCAGTCAGTGTATTTAATTAAGGAATATTATACATTATTTGAAAAATTCGTTCTTTAAAATGAGAAGAAAAAATTATGTACCACGAACAACCAACCAATCAGTGCAAGAAAGCTTTTCTATCAACCTTCCCACAACCCCCTTGACACAAGTCAACCCAGTGTGTCAGAGTATGTGGCGTGTAATAAGAGTGTAGTATGAGCAATCTGAGAGATTCTGTGGTTGTCTGATTCCAGCACAATTCCTTCTTTTCTCTGTGCAAGGGAAATGAGAGCTAACTCACATGTTGGCTGGGCTTGGCATTGGCTGAAAGACACTTAACTATGTAACACACACACACACACACACACACCTACACACCAACATTTGCTTAATTCGTAGTTCTGTAACATCGGGGCAGAAGATGCACATATGTAGTTTGCGTGTGAACATAGTAAACAGTAACACAGTAGTAACACTTCACTGACTGTTTTTAAAGTATTTATGAAATGTGCGTATTTTCTGGCGCCCTCTTCTGGTCAGAGTGTGATGGTGCGCCTACATGACTGGCATGCTGACAGGATTTGTGATTATATATTTAGGAGCATATCCCCGGCGCTCTGTAAATAGACAGATGGACGCGTACTCACTGTCCTGAACAGGGCAGATGTTCCTCTTCTCTTGCACAGCAATAACATCGACATGATTTGACTTTGAATGTAATCGTACATGATTTTAATCACCTATAAAATCCAATGATTACAACCAACATGGCAACAATGAAATGACTAAATCAAGTTAAAGGTGCAATAGAAGATTTTTTAAAAAATTTCATTACTTGTATAAATGACCTGGAAGATATATTGAATATGATTTTTTAAAAAGCAATGCATTAAGCCTTGGACTTAGCAAAAGAGTATTAAGTCGCTGAGAACACCTGCTTGGAAATTTCCGGTCCGGAATGCTTATTTGTGTTTGGATGCACCTCCTGTCATTGGGGCTTGTCACAGCCTTAATCACTGGGGAGGTCTGTATGGCTCTGTTTGTATTAAGCAAGTATGCCTGAGTGGTATTAGTTATAACAGGAGGAAACCATATGGAACCAGTGGCACTGAGCATGCATTAACGGTGACAGTGGGACTTGTTGCAGCCTTAGTTAGGCATGGTGGCAAGGGTAAAGGAAGAGCGGTAATCCTACGGGCACCTGAGGAGGTGCGACAGGCAATAATGCCATAGCCGGTTAACATCTACCTCTGTAATCAATATAAACATTATACTCTATGGACTGCTGTAGATCCTGAGGCGAAGCAACTGTCAAACCAACCCAACCCATGTTAGTGACCTAATCTTGGGGAAAAAAAGACTAATCTTAAACAATACACCTTTAAATTCAGAAGTGACTCTCAGTAAATAAACTTAAGAATCTTGTGCTGTTTCACAAGTTAGAGGTTTTATGGAAACGAGTATATCTGAATATGCAATAAGGCAAAGAAAACTCTGTAATGCACAATAATGTGGACCTTTTCTTTTCTATGTGCAAATTAACATAAGTGACTTGATTACTTGCCTCAGGTCACAAATCAGCCCTTAAGCTGTAACATCATCCTAGACTAATGATAAATATGTTACATGGTGGGCCTGGAATGAGACTCTTGTCAGGGACTGGATTAGGCTCTGTGGCATGTGACATCCTAGAAAACCTCTCTCACACCATCCACACCCTTCTTCCATTCCTTCACTGCAATGCTTCGCCGTCCCTCTAACACCCCCCCCCCCCCCCCATCACTTTTTAACTCTGTCTAGACTAAACCCACCCTTGTGGGATGAAGGGGTGTTAAGATAATTCTTACAGATTTTAAGAGGGTCCACCCATGCAATTATACAGCGTAATACAGTGTGTAGTGCTCCTTTGACTGATGTTCTGGCGATAGTATTTGACACAACACATGAGACATGGGTAAGATGAAAATATAAAAAGTTCAAAATATCTCCAGCTTTAAGCTGAGACTCAAGCCCCAACATTAAACTTTTACTCATATTTAGGTCTACTGTACACATATGTTAAACACTTTAACTACTTTAACTACTGTAAATTAAATAAATATCATCTTTGAGCCTTTTTGGGTTCTTGTAGAACCATAGGGACCAGGGTCAGGATCTAATGTACTTTTCATTCTATTCTTTCCCCTTAGTCTGTAACCTCTTCTAAAAAAACAAGCTTTTTATACCACGTTGATAAACTTATCAACCGTCTAATACAAAGTGTCCCTTTGTCATTAAGAGTTTTGTGTATTTCTGACATTTCTTTGCGTCATGAGTGTACTGTATGTGTGAGTGAGTGAGTTTGTGAAGCATTAACATTTTTAAATCCCCTCTGTTTCTCTGATGTCATTGCATGCAGAATTTATTATGTAATAGATTACTATGTGTTTGTGCCTTTTACCCTTGGGAGGATGTCACCTAATGTAAACTTCAAAATGGTGTGTCGCTTCACTGAACAGTATCTTCCAGCCTCAGGCTACAATGACACTGCTGTGGTCAAAAGAGCGGAAGTGGCTGGCACATAGTCACGCAGATAGGACGAGGAATCTCCTTCACTTCCTCTTTGTCTGTTTATCCATTTAACCTTGACTTTTATTTATTTGTTTATTTTTAAACATTTTTACAAATGTGCAATTGACCTCAGAACCAGCACATAAAATATTTGTGTGTGTGTGTGTTTTGTTGTAGAATGTAATAAAGGAATTATATGTGTTTACATTTTGTAATCCTTAATATTTAATTGCTACCGGATCAGGAGGCACAGTGCCTTAGTGGTCAGCTTGTTTGCTTCGCACCTCCGGGGTTGGGGGTTCGAATCCTGCCTCTGCCCTGCATGGGTAAGGGGGTTTCCTCAAGGTACTCCGGTTTCCTCCCCACTCCTATGTTGTAGGCTGAATGGCATTTCCAAATTGTCTGGTTTGTGTGATTGTGTCCTGCGATGGGTTGGAACCCTGTACCCTGAGTTCCCTAGGATTGGCCCCAGGTTCCCCCGCAGCCCTGTGTAGTATAAGAGGCATGGTAAATGGATGGTATACCACAAGGTCTAAACAATCTATTTAAAAAAAAACAATACCAACAAAAAAACAAGTGAAAGTGTGAAAGAAACATTTAGGAGTTTTTGCCTGGTTCTCTGGGGTCTATAGAAATCTAATGGAATGTGTATTTGTGTCTTT
This sequence comes from Ictalurus furcatus, assembly GCF_023375685.1. Lineage (NCBI taxonomy): Eukaryota > Metazoa > Chordata > Actinopteri > Siluriformes > Ictaluridae > Ictalurus > Ictalurus furcatus. Next base: position 10,831,769 of record NC_071267.1, read on the forward strand.
GGGACATTTCTGCGTTTGTGCGGTTGTGAACTATTCAGTGCTTGTGTATAAAAGAGCCAACATTCTGCATAAAAGGCGTGTGTGTGTGTGTGTGTATGCGTGCATGTGTGTGTAAGTGTGTGTGTGGGGGGGTTAATCAGCAGGTCATGGGCACTGTATTATTCATTTGTGCACAATGCCCACCTGCTGTTTTAGTGAGCTCCAGCAGCAACTGGTAAATTGTGCCTGATTGAAAGGCCACTGAAATGGATATTTAGAGTCAATGCACATAGATTTGCATCTTCAAATTTTATTGGGCCCTTTTCAGTCCCAGTTCAACTCCTAAAACAGATTACTGGCTTGCTTGGGGCTTCTGTTTTGGTAGTTAAAATGAGCACAACACATAAAAAGGTGCACATAGCTGTTTGTATTTCACTTTCTTTTTTGTTGTTGTTGTGTTTTAGCATTGCTAATATAGGAGTTCCTCCATTTACACACGAAAAAAAATGGTACTAAATTCCATTTCCTTGTTGCTGGGGTGGTACCCTTATCTTTTATGCCTTTAAGATATATCTATCACCTGGAAATGTGGATATAGTGTACTATTAAAAAAAAATGCAAGGTATGTAATTGGACTGTAATTACCTTTTCAAGTAAAGCTTTAAAGATCCACTGTATGCATCTTTCCAGGTTACAAACAAACAAACAAACAAACAAACAAAAACAAACCAATAAAAGGTGTACACTTGATGGTACCATCCTGGAGACAAGTAAAAGTACCCTTTTTTTCTGAGATTGCACCATCTGCTCTCATCGTAATCTTTCAGTCCTCTATGCACTGTGTATCTTTTTTTATAGCTCAGAATAGCTTTGGGAATGTCTGTTTTTCCAAAAAATTGCTATTTTGGGAAGTGTTCCATTCAGAAATAGCCTACAATAATAACACGCTCCGTGTTGTGTAAATGTGTTCCCGGACTCTTGCACCTGCCCCAGGGGCCCCGCGACTAACACAGACCCCGCCCTTCCGCACGCGCGAACATATAGTACAGAGCGCTGATTGGCTGACACAAGCTGTCGCTCTTTAAATGACCACGCCTCCTCCAGCGAGGGATGTGGAGGGCGGGATGTTTGTTCCTGTGGAGTTCACGAGAGCTGGTGCGTTAATATTTAGGATAACGGTCAGTCAGTCGAGAGAAAACGGGATGAATATTGAGTCCGTTGCCGTAGCAGATAACACAAAATATTATTGTATGTGTATTATATTTCTGCTCAGCCGGAAAGTATTGCCAGTTGAACCATTTGTGAAGTCTGTGCTGAACGTTTCAGCCTCCGACAAATGTCATGAATGGAGTTGCCTTCTGCCTTGTTGGAATACCACCAGTCTCTCAAAGTGAAGTAAGTTCTTCATATCAACTTTCAAATTTAACCTACCAGTAGTTCTAAATAAATAAATAAATAAATAAATAAATACTGTTCTAACACAGTGTTGCCCCTGAGTGCCTGTCCATGTAATATAGTTCTTTGTTGTTGTTTTCCTTTGTAACACTGTGTTGTGGTTCTGTCACGTGACACACCTCAGACCTTTTGAAGTTGACCATAAACATAATCATACTAAATGACCATAACCAAAACAAGCAAACATTTATATATATATATATATATATATATATATATATATATATATATATATATATATATATATATAAAACCCTGTCTGCATATCTTAAATATATTCTGTTTGTATGAGTAGAGGCATGTTAACTGTAGCTAAAAGCTGTGCCAATAATCTACATTAAAAGTTAGAGTGAAAGAGAAAGGTGGTGTGTATTTGCATATGTTGGGCTACAGAGGCAGACAGAAGGGACATTGTGGCCATCGCTGAAGCCCCCATAGTGGAGGAGGTGGAGATATGTGTCAATGCTTATTGTTCTGTACTATACAGTGGTGCTTACTCTTGCTGCAGCCAGCTGCATCCTTTCCATACTTCAAAACGTAGGCACTAGGCACTAGGCACTGGAACTCCCCTTACAAGCCCACCACATGTGGGATGGTGTATTGCAACAGTCCGAGTAATAAAGCACTATGGAATATATGACAAGATAACCAGGAGGGTGTAACCTAGTCTGTTGTTCTTTTTCACAATTTTAGACTATCACTTTTTTTAAAACACATTTTTACTTATAAGCAAGTCTGGGGTTTTTTTTTAAAATGCTGATTCTAAGTTACAAAGTGCCAAATGTTATTGTGTGAATACAAAACAGTGTTAGACTTCACAGATGCACCCTAGATTATTTGTTTTTTACTGTCTTTCTCTTTTGTGGATTAGGAACACTTTTACTCACGTGGGCGTGACCCTGCAAGTTTACTTCAGAGGCATGGGAAGGCTGTATCCTGACCGCAACCCTACTCTCTTTAGCAGAGCTGTGGTTAGAGCTTTGTTGCAGTTCAGCCCAGTGTCATTAGACAGCTGCTTTTATTGGCTTTGCTGAGATTGCTCTAAGTGTATTTTACAATAGTTCAGGGCCCAGGACTGTTCTGAGTGTGGAACACTTCGGAGCTAGGCTTAAACTCAGACTTCCTTTTTAATTCCCTTCATGTGCTTTTGTGTACCGATACATGTTTGTGCATCATTATATGGTCCATCTTAGGCACTTGCTGAAGCAAAAGGTAAATATGTGCTACCTGTTGTTTCCTTTGCTTCTGTATTGCTCAAAGGAATGTCCTGAGATCTAGCATTCACCTAAGTGAAGTAATACTTCATACATGTGACTGATGTAGACCTCAATATAGCCTATATTTGAAGAAAAACATTATTTATTTGTGTTTTTTTTTTATTTTATTTTTTTACATTGACACTTACTCAGATGATTTTAAACATCCATTTGGACTTATTATAAGTGACTTATTAAAAAGATTATATTAAAGAGAGAGAAGGAGGGTTAACCATAATGTGTAATTGAAGAATAGATGAAGGGCATTGCTTATGTAGACAGAGTAACTACCTGGCTGGAAACATCCTTGAATAAACTGGGAATGACCTTGTGCTTAGTGCACTCTTTTCTCTTTTACGTTCATGATTCAGTTAATAGCAACAGTACACACCAATCCTTTGAAATTAAAAGCAAGGATTTGTCCCTGGACTCTTGTTTAATGTAGTGAAAGGGAGTGAGAACAGCATGCCACAGCAGCGTCTGACTACAGCTCACCCTACATATCCTTCCTGATTTAGCATTACATTCTAATGGTTATTATGTAATCTTTGTTGATGTCTCGAGTTGAATGACATCTGCACTGCAGAGCATTTAGCCATAAGGCAGGAACCAGATTTGGTTTGTATGACAATAGGTGTGAAGCGACTGACATTCAGTTTAGAAGGCCGAGTTTTCTCCCATGGGATTGAGGCCTTGAGTTGCCGGTTATCTCTGTGTACGTTGCAGACTTTTTTCAATAATTAACTTGACCTCTTGGCCTTGTGTGTGATTTGTGTGTAATAGTGTGTGCATGTGTGTGGTTTCCATGCAGAGGTAGCACACAGTCCCTCCGGCTCGCCAAGCTCTTGATACAATGACGCTAATCCAGTGAGCTTCCCAAGTTTCAGTAAGGAATGCCCTTTCCCTCTGTCAGGGAGATTATGGGCCTAACAGAACTACTCGCTTCTTTGGGGAGACATCAGAAGTGAGCCATTGACTTTCTGACAGAGTGCAGTCATGATCTTCATAGAATTAAATCCAAATCCAGTCAGAACATTAAAGTGAAACTATATCAGCTGTCTATCTGTGTTTCTAGTTCTCCTGTCATACATCGGTTTTGCTTCCTGTTTTAGTCAGGCTGACAGGTTCTTTAGCTCATTATGATAAAGTTTTGAATGTGTCTGGCCTTTCACAGGGGAGCTACTAATGAGTGTGTGGAGTGACAGGGAGCAAATTAAGTTGACCCAGACTTGCATACTTTACAAGGGATAACAGCAAGTGATGTAGAAAGAGAGAGAGAGAGAGAGAGAGAGAGAGAGGGCTTGGGAATGAGAGTGGGTTTTTGAATAGTCTTTGCTCATATCTGAGAGTGGGAGGTACAAGGCAAGCTTGGTCTTGTCTTTGAAATGCAGTGATGACAATAAGCCTCTGTCTCTGCCAGGCTCAGAGTGGGGTGCGACATGCTCCTGTGTCATGGGAGGGGCAGCGTCCCACGTAGATCAGAGGTGAGAGGTCAGGCGCAACTGTTCAGGCTCTCGTTTTGAATCGAAGTTTTATATATATATATGTTCAAGGGACCTGGTGTGAAGACTGACAGGAGCTTAAAAGGGACGTGAGAGATAGAGAAGTGCTTTCTCCAGTTGAAAAACCAGGAGGGTTAAATTCTCAGCCCATACAGGGGTTAGTAAAGGAATGTGATCATATGGAATGATCCACTAAGGGTGGGATTAGTAGGAATGTAGTCTAGGATAGAGCAAGGATGAGCTCAGGTGTAGGAAACAGGGCTATTCTGCCGTCTCTCCTAGAGAAGCAGCGCTTTTTTGCTGCTGCTTTGTACATTGGGGTAACATACTGTGGCATGACTCACACCTGTTTGTTACATGGTAGTACCATAGGAGCATTCCGAAAGGGTAAAGCGTGTAATGTTACATAATGTCCAAGTCTTTAAAGAGACACTCTCATTTACTCATGCATGCAAAAACAGTGGAAATGCCATTGTTAAATCGTAAAGCTGTACATGATTAAGCAGTAGTTGTTCCTTTTCCTGTGCTGTGCAGCATGCCAGCTATTAGGTCAAATCAGTTCTCAGTTGGTTTTTCTCTTCTGAATTAATGAACACAGATGCCATAAGCTTCTCAGTTGTAAAAAGCAGAAGGTAAAATATGATGCTTTTCTTCATAGGCAAGCTGGACAGATCTTAGTGCAGTTGTATGTAAAAAGACCTCAGTGCTCAGTGTTTAATATGGAACGTGAAACAGACATAGAAGAAGATTAACTCTTTTAATTTAGCCTTACTGTATGCTTATCCTTATCCTCCAAACGGCACTATGCGGATTTAAGTACATATGACACCAAACTTGTCTGTATACGCTTGTCTGTAAAAACCCAGACTGAAAGCAGAAGCGGCTAAGAGAGAAGGTGTGTGTGGGTGGGTGGGTGGAATTTTAAAGCCTTTAAGCTAAACGCAACATGTGATGAAGTGACATTGTGTGAGAACTTTTTTTCTTTTTTTTTTTAAAAACAAAAAACAATTCCAGCCACCCTATGCAGGTAAAAACAAAAAGTAAGCTGTGTGGTCATTGTGCATTTCTGACGAGAAGCTCAAACCTAGTAAAGATAGCAGTGACTTAAAGTGATTCATCTTTTTGAACCGATCGCTTATTTTTCTGCAGGATCATATGATGGTGTTCATGTTAGAGCCAGGTCCACTTACGGTTATCATGGGCATCAACATGGTTATATAAGTTTTTCCTGCCATTCAGACATGCGTATGTGATGTGTGTGTGTGTGTGTGTGTGTGTGTGTGTGTGTGTGAAAGTATGTTGTATTTTCACAAGAGTGTGAAGGATGCCTGCAGAAGGTTCCAATTATTCCTACACATTACACAACCTCGTGAATTGGTTCTATAACACTGCTATGTGTAAGTAAAGCCTTTGACACAGACAGTATTATATTTCACTTTTCTCTGAGTTTCATTGAATTTAAATAATGTATAAAAGCAACAACCCATGTTTATTAAATATTACATAGTTAAAGACACAGACCTGCATATATTTTGCATCGTGTTTTTTCTTCTTCTGTCTCTTATTAAGGAAAAGGTTAATCAGTGTATAATGATTTGGTCGATTTGCATATACCATTTTACTTCACATGCTTTTAGCCCAAGCAACATTCAGTTAAGACAGGATACATTCATTTCCAAGCATTTCAAGCATAGAGCTGTGCAATCATCAGGAAATCACAAAACTTCAGTTATTAGCGGAGAACTTGAATGACTGAGTAATAAAGGAGCAGCGCAATAAGATGAGTACTGTGTGCTGATGTCCTCCAGTGGTCATATACTGTAATTGCCCACGCCTGTCTCCTCACGTTTAATCACAAGGACTTGATTTATACACCATGTTAACGAGGAACCACAGGTTTTTCTATGATGAATGTTAGACCGTATCCAAATTTAAGCCTGTGAGTGAAGTGAGGATATGTGTTTCTGTGTATGTGTTGACTGGACTGGTCTCACGTGTCCCATTGTTCCTCTCTGTCAGTGACTGCATTGTCACAGTGGTTATATTTGTGTAATGGCTCTGTCATTATCTGTCTTCACTGCCTAGTCTTCTCATCCTCTTTCGATTCAACTCTAAATGAGTATATTAGGTTTGTTATATATGTGTGTATTTATGTAGCTACCACTAGAGTAATCCCTCAATCCTGCCATTGTTATGTATTATAGCACAGCGTTGTCAGGACAGAGAAGGGTAGAGTAAAAAGGGTATAAACTGGTCCATTACAATGTGAAGTCTGTTTTTCTGTTCTGTGTAGAATCGTGTGACAATCAGCCTCTCTCTTGACCATTTAAAAAGATTCAGCTTCAGTCTCTCACCACCTGCTACTATGTGCAACGTTCACAAATTTAGATTAAAAGTTTTGGGTTTTTTTTTTTTCCATACTGCTGTTGCTTAAACAGTGCACATGTACTGTACGCACACTTCAACCCTGACTTTTTCCTCTTAGTCCCAAATTCAGACGGTGGGTGCGTTCCTCCTACTTTATCAGGAATCCAGCAGTGACAGCCAGGTCGTTGAGTCTAAAACGAGTCGACAGAGATACAGAGAGAGGGAGAGGGAGACAGAGAGAGAGTGCATGGAAAGAGCAGCTCGTCACACCACCAGCAGGCTGCACTGAGCTGAACACAGTAAAGACAAGCACAGCAGAAAGGTAGACAGACGGATAGAGGGATGGGGTTAGAGGAGGGGCTGCAGAAAAGGATGAAACACCAGTCACTTTAATGACAGTGTTCACACGGGTTTGACAAATAGGGGGACTACTGTTATGTGAAAGATTTGGAAGAGCAGCTCTGGAGGAGGATATTGACTGCATACTAGGTAAGAGCACCAACGGAGACTTTAGGAGCATGAACAAGTATAATGTTCTTCCACATTATGGAGCCTCTATAATGGTCACTCGCAGCTCAAGGTTCAGTACCTGGCTGTGGACATCATCAATGGAAAATAAACAAAACAAGAACAGGATTGTGATGTAAAAGGCAAAAGAGGCCCCACCGAGTTTGGCAGAAGAGGATGCTAGCAGTTTGTACAGTTTGACACAATTGGATGGGAAAACACACAGCTGTGTGAAAAGCACCACTGAAGACCCTACCGAGATGATGAATGGACTATGTCAAACCTTCCACACTGCATAGTAAGACAAGAAGTGTTAATAGCAAGGCTTGGCAAGACATTTTTTCAGCATTAAGAGAAGTATTTGATTATTAATAAATCCACATAAACTGAAGCCTGGAAAGATTCAAGGGTTGCAAAAGAGATAACTGCATTACGTGACCACCAGTCAAGTCTGAAGTGAGGAACAGGCTCACAAACCTCTTAATCATCATCAGAGAGCACCGATCATATACCTCAGGTTGTTCTGGAAAGAACAGAACATGGCAAAAAGTCATTGATCAGTCGGGAAATCGAGGGAATCCAGACCTGAGGGCTATTTTATGCTTTCTAAACAGATGTGTCTGTTTTGGTGACAGGACTAGCATGATTCTGTCTGAACAGGATCCTCTTCTATAGCAATTTAGGAATGTTTTGGAGATTATATTTGAGTGCAGATGCTCATGTCCAAGGAAAAGTGAGCATATACCTGTTTTTAGGCATGACCCCAGTGGAGGACTGACCCTTGTACATCCTGTCAAGTGGTGGTTGTGACTTTAGGCGGGGATGTGGGCTATGAGACGCTCAGTGTCGGGGGTTCCAGCCCCAGCTGGTAAGGAATGGTGCTTTGAGTTCCCAGTGGGGGTGGACTGCAGTGACCCTGAGCCACGCTGTATATGGCTGGCGGCTTTGAGGAACTTAAATGTCCAACAGAGTCATGTACATTTCATCAAGAGGAACATGCTGCACTGGCATCTGCATACGGTAAGTTATCATATAAGTTCAATGGTCAAAAAGAACTTTATAATCATCCATTAGAATTTGGAAAGTTATATGGCGTATGTATTTCCTTATGGATTTGGATTAGTTTATCAGAATGAAAGTCAATAATGTACTTTTAAGCATTATAGTACTTTCAATTTCGAATTATATTTATGTCAGTGAAATTGTCCAAACATTATGTTACGGTATCTTCTTCATTCAAAGCCTAAATATGTATTTCATTGCTCACCAACCTGGTTTAGTTTGTCGTTATTCTAATTCAGACAGTCTTACGTGTGTATTTTATTGGTTGGTAGTAGTCTGTGCTTTCAGTTCAGACAGCTATTTTGAGGTTGGATCCACGTGTTGTTTAGCCGTAGGGCCTGTGCTGGCTTGTCTTGGTGCTTTGCTCCGTTGGGGTTGTGTCTACACCTCCTGTGCCTTACGTATGGGATGCTGCTTGAAGGGCCACTACTGACTGGCAGAGAGGAAGAAAATCATCTGAATACATTTGTGTGCTTGCTGAATATGTGCAAGTCAGGCTGTCGTTGGTTATCCCAAAGAAAAATGGGTTGAATAGGTCAGAAATGCTAGGATTTAACTGAGGAAAAAAAAGAAAATAACATTTTAGTATATGGAAATGTAATATTATTATATGATTTTAAAGGCTTTCTAGAGAAGAGGCAAATTTAATAATAATAATAATAATAATAATAATAATAATAATAATAATAAAGAAAGAGACTGGATGCAGATTTTATATAGATATTTGTGTGATTGTTTTGTGAGATTAGTTTGTCAAAGAGATAAAGAAATCACAGTACTTTGGCCAGTATAAGGCTTGCGTATGTGATGCCATGTTGCAGTGTCCTATGGATAATCTATATGAGTTAGTCAGTGCTCTGGCATCAATATTATACTGAAAAGTACAGAATACTGACTTAAGTTAATTATATGTTTATGCTTAAGTGTATGGTGATGTGCTTAAACATATATGCTTATTTTAATGGTGAAACATTAAAATCACTGTGGAGAACAGTGAGGTCACTGTAACTATAACATTAGCTGCATTCATCAGTTTGAATGAATGTGCTATCATAATTTAGCTCCTTGTAGCTTTGCAGGTCTGAGTAGTTAACCGTTTAGGCTTCAAGCGACTTAAACATCTTTGATTACTCAAAAAATAGGGGTTCAATTAGGGCCCAACATCAGAGATGTGTGGTAATGTAAGAAGCAGTAGCATATTAAGATCATTATTCCACTCTGTTTGGGAATTTGTTGGGATCCATATCATCATAGCATGACAGGCTACAACCCCTTCTTGTTCGATTCGCGTTTAAGAACGACGTGTTTGTAACGTGGTCTAACCCTTCCAAAATCGTGGAACGATCCCATAATTCAGTGCGATGTAATGTCGATTCCCAACCCCTTTCGCATATTTTGTGTGTGTGTGTGTGATACGTGTCCACGTGTGTAAGTGTTCTGGTGTCCTGGAATCTTGCGCTCATGTGTGTATGTTTATCTTCACCTTGGTGTGAAATACCTAGTGCTGAAATTCAGAGAGGAATCCACTCATTTAAACTCAGCACTTACCTCACTCCCATTCCTTCTCATTCTTCTGCCTTTGTGTCATCGGTTGTTTCTGCATCAGCTCCCGAGTATATAGGCATTGCACAAATTCCTGCCCTCTTATATCCTTAGAGGCTCCATTTCAACATATTATCATCTTGTATTCTTTTTAGATATTAAGTATTTCTGTTCCTCTGCTTACTCTCTCTCTCTCTCTCTCTCTCTCTCATTTCTATTCATTCAGGCTGTGTTAAGCCATTTGGTAAAGATCTATATATCTGTGGATGCAGGGGTTAATGAGAACACAGAGACTCTGGGACTTTGACACATTTCGGCGAAACTAGAGCAGGAAGAGGTGCTAAAGACAGAATAGACAAAGAAGGATTAAGGAAGTGGTGAGACAAGTCTTCTAGGAAGTCTTTTTATAAGACTTACTGTATAGTAGAAAGCTGAGAGCTTTTCCATATTAGTCAGGAGTATTTTTAGAGAGTAAAGGATCCCCTTAATGGCTAACTAAGGGAGGTACTGCACTTCCTGCTTCAATGTTTCCACTTCCTGTTGTTGTTTTCCGGGCAGCGCGGCACAGCGCAGCGTGTGAGGTGATGGAATGGTGGGGTGAGCTGATGTGGAGAGGAGCTCAGAGAGACAGGAAGAGGGTGGGTGCACGAGACAGATGAGTGAGCTCTAGGAGAAACACCAACCACTACCAGTCTGTTTACATTTGCCTGGCACTTTTATTCAAAGCCACTTACAACTGAGAGAGGACACAACTGAGCATCTGAGGGTTAAGGGTCCTGCACAAGAATCCATCAGTGGCAGCTTGGCAGTGCTGGGATTTAATCTCAGAACCTTCTGATCAGTAGCTTAAAGCCTTAAGCCACTGTATTGCCTTCCCTTGCTGCTGATGTTAAGAAGCACAGGGAATCCAAAAGTTAATCAGTTTTCTTTCAAAAGAATCAAAAATACAAAGAAAAAAAGTTAAAAAGTTTAAGTACTGCAAGCTAACGCACACTTCAGTGTTTTCAAAAGCTTTACGCACTGCTGTCAAATTATTCAGCAGAAAGATTTTAAAACGCACTTGAATAATAATGTACTGTTAGTGATGGTAATCATGTAGGCTCTTGATGGTAATCAAGTAGGACCTTCTTTATGTTAATTTATGCTATATATAATATATTTATGTTAATTCAGGGAACCTGTGGCCTGTAGCCTTTTTTTTTTCTCTGTCTAGCCCCCACCAAGAAAAGTTTGTACACCCCAGATTTAACTTAGCTCTAGTGATGAGCAACTTAAGCCAATACATCCGTTATGAAAACTATGAATAGGCCAAATCAGTAGCCCATCTGTCAAATACATCTGCCCTGTTCCGAGCGAGGTGTATTTTCGGAATTTAATAGGCTCTCGTTGTTCCAGTGCTTCTACCTTGCTCCATACCTGACCTATAGTGTAGGATGACCTATGTTCACATTTTGCATTTTTGTCTGCGTGAGAGTAAGAATGCGTGCGAGTGTTTAATGTATTAACGCTCCTGTTGTTCCACATCAGGAACCACTGTATTTACTTTTGCCCCGTGCCATTGTTGGTAAGTCCCATGTGGTGGTTGATTATAGCATCAATGTTTAAAATAGACATTCCTGAGACATTCCTCATTCAAGCGTGAAAAGGAAAGGGGGTTGATTTCGTGCCCTCACACTGGGCGGGGGGAGATTACTGTCACCTCAGTGTATTCTTGAAACCACCACTAAAGCTAATTCTAGAGCCGCATCATGCTTTATGTTTGGTCCAGGCAAGCTTATGAATCGTCTGCACGTACAGGACATCTTACAGACAGAAAATACAGCTCATTATACTCTCTTGGGGAGGTTCTTGTGTGTTTTTGTTCACCGTTTCATAACATGATTTCAATTCTGCTGTGTTCTAGGCAAAAGGGCCAAGAGATGGAGCTCTGTTGTCCAATGAGAATGCACGTCCAGTGTCCAGGGAAGGTGTGGCGTGGAAGGGCCCTCGTACAGTGGTCCTGCAGAAGAACTCTCAGGGCTTTGGGTTTACATTGCGGCACTTCATAGTGTACCCACCAGAATCTGCCCTCCACACCTCTGTGAAGGTAATGCAGCACAGGTCCACATGAAATCTATTAGCAATAAGGTCATTGTTGTATAAAGGTACATGCCCCCAAGCTGCCACACTGCCTTTCTCTATTTGCTGCTGGTAGGCATGGCTGTAGTTACAGAAATCAAGTGAACAACATTTAAGCAATATCGCACAAGCAAGAGGGTATATTATACTGAATACAAAATGTGCTGGAAGTCAGTATAACAGCACGATTGCTTTAATACAGCAGAAATGAATATCGAGTAACTGACATTTTGGACACAATATGGCTTTTTTTTTTTCCCAATAATTTGTTTATTTTTACTCTGCGATTGAAAATAGATCCCAAAGAAGCCACACTCACAGATAGCCTGTTGACTAGTTGGCTAGCAAGCTCACAATGATTTGTACATTCCCGTTAAAAGTGCATCTGGTGAAATTGGCTTCCCTTCTTCATTTTCACCCTCATCTGATGAGCTTTCTTATTTTAAGACGGACGTTACATTCACGAAAAAAGTATCGCTTGCCGTGTCTGCTGATTATTTCGCTAACTCTCCTGTAGTAACGTTGTTTTGTTTTTACGTGGCGAACACAGACAAGCAGAGTTTTCCAAACAGTGAAACGTCCCAGTGCAGTCATACTAAATATGAGCACTCTTGGAACACCACTTGTCCAATCAAATTAGTGGACTGGAAATACTTGTTGTATAATGAACCATAACAAATGTGTTTGGGGAGTAAACAATTTTATACTCGGTTTGCTATTTTTGCATTCATATTTAATATGAAAGATTACAATGAAATAAGCTGAAATTCTAGACATGAGGCGTGAGTGTGTTTTACTTGTGAGTCAAACTTTTACTTGAGTTTGCTTGCTTAATTTCACACAGCTATTATTAGCTAGTAACCTAATGCTTTTCATATTATTTAAACTATGTAAGCACGAGTTCTTGTTTTAAATAATGCAGTAAAAGTAGGTGTTCCGCGTTGTACGTTATTTAAAAAGGAATTTAAAGTCTTTCCTCTCAGAAGATGTCTACCTTTGACAAGACTGGTTTAGCATGATATAACAAACAGACTTATTCACATAAAGTTGAGCTCTGCTGAGCTTTTTCTGTCCATGGCAAGCCATACTGTATTTTGCTGTACAAGTGGACATGTACCATAATACTTCACAGCATGATATCTGGAAATTCATGTTTAGGCACTTTCATAGCTGATCTTTTCCCATTGTTGCAATTCATGTTCATACTACTCCCTTGCTATTGGCATAACATAATTTGCTGACCCCTGACCTCAGCCACAGCAGTTGCAAGGTTCAATCTTTCAGACAGTCATGAGAGTTCACGAGTTCAAAGCAATCTGCAGAAAAAAAGACCTTAATCATAATCTCCCTGTGCGCTATGGCCCTCACTCCTGTGTCCTGCAGTGCGCTCCTGTCCCCCAACTCCGGTAGCAGTAAAGGGGTCAGGACAGATAGACGCTTACTTCTCTGACTCTAAAGCCTCCTGCTTTTGTGCGTGTGTCAGGAATGAGATGTGTCAGCAAAGCCCCAAAGCCTGCGCACAGCCAGATCCAGCCAGACTGACCACTCAGCTCTTGTGTGTGTGTGTGTGTTTTGAAGATGAAGGGATTGGATGTTATCCTGTACACCTTGTTTATGTGTGACAGTGTTTGTGTATGCAATTATTAGTGTGGTTGGGTGTTCACAGTGCTATTGTTAGCTAGTCTAGTCAGTAATATGAACTGTACTCTAGCTTGTGTTTATGACCTTACCACTTGACAGTGCACAATGGTTCCCTCTGTTGGTACATAGATTATATTACATGAACAACTCATGGCTCTGTATTTGTTTTTTTTTCTTTCTAGGATGTAGAGAATGGCAATGGAAAAGGTTAGTTTCAGCAGTGATTACAGTATTTTTCTCATCTACATAACATTTCAACGGAGTGTGTTTATGTGGGCCTCTAAATTAGATTGTGCTGTTTTCCTCAGGGAATCATAAGGGTCGCCTGGAGCCAATGGATACTATTTTTGTGAAGAGCGTTAAAGAGATGGGTCCTGCCCACCAGGCTGGGCTCTGCACAGGTAGGATATACTAAAGCTCTAGTATATTCAATAACGCACAAGATGCAGTCCACTGTTTGTATTAAATGTGTGTCTGTGTGTTCTTGTGTTTTGTGTGTAGGAGACCGACTAGTAAAAGTAAATGGAGAGAGTATTCTGGGGAAAACCTACTCTCAGGTTATAGCACTAATCCAAAACAGGTAGGGGAATGTGTATGAGTTTCACAGCCTACTAGTGCTTTGCTTGATATATGCTTACTGCCTAATGTATTTGCACAGATAACATTCTTCAGTTATGCATTTGTGCTTATTAGACAATTGTGTTTTTGTGTAGTAAGAGTGTGCTGGAGCTTTCCATTATGCCTAAAGATGAGGATGTACTCCAGTTGGTAAGTGTGAGTATAACTTTCTGCTGTTCATCCTCCTCTCCTGTTTCTCTCCCAGATACCCACTGCGTTAATTTCCATTTTTGTCTTTGAGATAGATAAGATACTGACAACTACTTAGTGATTAGCCTTGTTGTATGATAATGCTACTGCTATTAAAAAAAGTGCTTTGTCTTACCCTTTACCCTTTTTTCTCCTTTAGCCCCTCCTCTTTTAATCTTTTCATACATGTGTAAATCTGCTTCTGTATTTTCCACACACAGGCATACTCTCAAGATGCTTATCTGAAAGGGAATCAACCATACAGCGGAGGGGCGAAAAACCTTCCAGAGCCTCCTCCAATCTTCTACCCTCGCAGCAAACCCACCTCCTCCGGTATGCCTGGCAACCTGAACTGCAGGCGTGGGTCAGCTGGTCTCATAGACAGCCGCTCCATGGGTGACAGTACTGCGGGTACAGGCCAACGCTTAGATGTCCCAAGCCGCCATACACTTCATAACCAGCGTGCTCGCTCCTCAACCATAGCCATCAGCCCTCTGGATTTTCACTTTGCCAACCACAGTGCGGCCATCACCTCAGCCTCACTGCCCTACCAACGGAAGGGCAGCCTTCCACTGTCGCAGAGTGAGCTGTGTCACCAGGCCCTGGCTAAATGGTACCACAGCCAGACAGAGCGCCCAGGCATGTCCCACCACCACCGCAGCATCTCTCAGGACACACTGCTATGCCACTATGGGACAGCCACGGGAGTCAACCAGTCCCCTTACATAGACTCGTGTTGGATGGGTAGATGGGGTATGACTGGGGCGCATCAATCAAACCTCTCCTGCTCAGAAAATCTACTGCCTGCTTATGCTGAATACGATAGCCATGGGCGCTCGCTAGAGAAATTGGACAAGGCCATTGCATTGGTTTCACCTCGTTTTGAGAAGTCGGCCTGTGCCCCACAGAGCGGTCAGCCAGTCAGAAAAGAAGAGCAGCCCTGCCTGACCAATCAACATGCAGTAATTTGTGCAGATGTGCCGCCCCTGGGCCGGGGATTCAGCCATGCCCAGGATCAGACAGGCTCTCAGTCTTATCATTCAGCCCAGCCCAGATGTTTGCCCACACAGACAGTAGATGACCAGATGGTGGGCTACCGCAGCTATAGTCCCTCTTTTTGTCGCAAAGCAGGCCACCTCATGCAGCAGGCTCACTCTTTTAAAGATTCCTCCTACACTGGTCCTCACCTCAGCTGGACTACCACGCCTAAAACTAGCCCCCCAGATAGTGCACCGTCTTCAGGCAGAGATTCATCCCCTCTGTCCATGTCTTCCACTGCTGAGACGCAGAACTCTGCAAAGGAAAGCTCAGATAGTGGACCAACAGTGGAGGAGCCTGTACATGCACAGATGCAAGAGGTAGTCCTCAGACAAAAGCCTCCCTATGGCAAAAGTACCCCCCACGCAATGCGCCACCCAAACTATGCTGTGCCTGTGGATCTACTCGAACCTCCTGTTGCCTCGGCTCCTGCGCGGTCCAATGGCAACCTGCAAACCCTGCCTGTGGAGCAGGACTCCCTGGCTTCCATTCCCTTTATAGGTCAGTATAGGAGCACCTCTCCCCAATGGTTGCTTGCTTGTCACCTTTCCCCAGTGGTTGCATGTTTTAGCTTGTTCTGGAAAAATCTTATTGTTAAAATTTTATGATGTTTTAAAAAAACTAATCTGAAATCTGCCTATGACAGTCTACTGGAAACTACACTCTCTAAATGATAGTATTTAACAGTATTCCCAGTCAATGAGGAAAATATTTACTTTTTCACTAATAATAGATCAGGGTATGATGACTGAAATATGATCTAATATCTAATATCTATACTGTAAGACAAATTTCAGAGAACTTGTGAGAACACTCTACAGAAAGGAATATGACTATAAGGATCTATACTGATTTTAAATCAAAATCTCTTTGAATGCGGGAGTCTAATGCAAGGGCATGGCCAGATGATTGGTATCAGGTGGTAACTGCCACCCTCAGTGTAAGCTTTACCAACCCAATTGCTGCCCTAACTCTAAGCTAAGCTTAGACAACTATCACGCCTATGCAATTAATGGAGACGAAATGAATTGTATCTAGCCCATGTTGATTTAAATCATTATTGGAAAATAAATATAATTAGTATAAGGAACTACAGAGCAGCTATAAAGCCAACACCTTAATGTAATTGTAGTACATGGCTATTCATTTTGCAACCCCCTCCCTCCCGCACTCCCCCACCTGTCCCCTATTGCCACTCCATGTCTATAAACCTGGACATACCACTGGCTCTAGGCTTTGTAAATATGATGGAATTAAAGCAACTATTATTGCAGGTTTCTAGACAGGAACATAAAAAGTTCTGCAACCACAGCAGCAGCAACATGTAACACCTAACAATCATGTAACAGCATGTTTAGATGAGTCATGAAGACTCTTATCGGTTGACGTCTCAGAAATAAAGATTCTTAATGAATACAAAATTATCAGTACACTTTTCGAGGATTTTGCAGTGATGTAAGAGTCACTCACAGTATCATTAAAGAAAGGGGCTACATTTACCATATAAAAAATGGATATTAATCGATTGTAGAAATTCACCTACTGTAATTTCCGTTGTTCCTCACATACTGCATGAAAGTTTAAGCTAGGTATTGCTATCGAAAGTGTGTATGTTGTGAGAATTAAGCCAGTTGGAGTGGATGTGTCTTGTTCCTCAGCAAACCTCACCCTTGTTGTCCTTAATTTCCCTTTATCCCCATCATTTTTACTCCTTCCTCACAGATGAGCCCACCAGCCCCAGTGTAGACCTGCTTGCCCAGCACGTGCCCGCATCCTCTGTGGTGTCCAGCAGCCTATGCCAGGCACCTATCCTGTCCAGCAGCCCTGTCCCTCCCTCCCTTACCTCCCCTCTCACCCATCTCCTCGACACAGACTGCAGTGAGTGCTTCCTCAACTAACACCCTGTCTGATTATCTTTGTCCCGACTGATGGTTATTTGAGCCCTGCTATTTCCTATTAGGTCCACTGCATCAGTTTAACTGTTAGCATCTGCCTTGCTTCTTCCTGTCTCCCTTTCACAGTTCATCTTCCACCAGTGCGTTCCACCTTTCATCTGTCCTGAGCATCAGCAGTGTCCATGTCTCTATCACTGTTCCACCTGTCGTTTTGACACTGCTGTATGCCACAAGACTCTTCAAACCGAATGTTTCCTCTTATTGTCAAGCTCATGTGTCCGTCTCTCTCCTGTCATGCTTTTTGTCCACCATCTGCTGTTTATTTCCATTTCAATTTCCCTTTCTAACAGCCATCATCTGTTTCCTCCATTTCACATTGCTTGCAACTGCAGGGTGCAAATTTAACAGGCATTCATTCAAACATTGGCAAATATTGCTAATGACTGGTAAGGCAAGTTCATCAGACCCACCTGATGCCAGTTTAGCATTTAGTCACATGACTGCACACTTAGTCATCCCCATAAAAAAATATATGCAGCTTGATTTTCTCTAGATTTTTTTTGAAAAATCACATTCATGTCTGTAGTTCTTATATTTATGTATATTTCCCTTTACCTCATAGATCCTCGTTCTCTTTTTATTTACTGAACAGGCACTGTCAAGAACAGCCGTCGCTCTTCCTACCTGCTGGCCATCACAACTGAGCGCTCCAAGTCTTGTGATGAGGGTCTGAACACATTCAGAGATGATGGCCGTGTGTTTATGTGAGTGTTTAAGACCCTTATGCTGGAGGATTGTTTTAGAGACATAGTCTGTTCTGGTTTACCTGCTGAATTTAAATGTGTAATAAGCATATATTGCTTTGTTTGTCAGTGTACTTCACAATAATTACTATGTAATAATAACAATAATAATAATAATAATAATAATTCAGTAATTATCAAACAATATATACATCACATTATGTAAATAGCAGTTAACTGATGTTTTCTTTTTCTAATGTTGTATTCCCTCTACAGGAGATTACCAAAAAGAGTCAAAAGCTTTTTTACAGAGGGTGTAAGTTCATCGATATCCTTCACAATATAGAAGACTTGTTTTGCCCAGAATGTAAATTTGTTCTGTGGATAATTGTGGGTATCTCTTTGTTCAGTCCCTCGAGAGTCTGCGAGTGGCAGAGGAAGCGCGCTCCAAACGCCACTCCACCTCTGAGCTCGGCAACATCACGCTAACGGATATCAGAAAAGAGGGCTGGCTGCACTACAAACAGATCCTTACAGAGAAGGGCAAGGTCTGACTCATGTTCACTCCTCCCTACTGATTGGTTAATTCAGCCAAATAGTGCAAACAAAGCAAACAAGGAAAGATTGTGTACTAATTGACACAGCTTAGATTAGTATATATATTGTACATAAATATTTTCCAAATTCCTCCTGTATGAAGAGAAAGGGCTATTTGTTATTGACATATATTAAGTTTAGCAATGTTATTAACATTTTAACAACGGTCTTAACAGACTTCCATGTCCTCATAAAATTATCCACTGTACATGCTGATAAAGACTGGTGAGTATCAGCAGTATATTCCTAATAATGGTGCCTGAGAGAAGTTAGTGAGAGAGTACTTTAACCTGATATAGTCAGTTCAGCTGAATATTCACATTTACATTTATTCATTTAAGAGACACTTTTATCCAAAGCGACTTACAAATGAGGAAATGCATGCAATTATGCCACCAACACATTTTGCAGAAGAGCTTAAGAGCACCTGTGAGAAAGCCTGAAGCCACACTTACAAAGTACACACTTAGAGATAATGTGGTAAAAACCTTATGCAGCACATCTTATCAGCATTTCTGTGATTCTGTCTTTTCCATACAGAAAGTTGGTGGTGGTATGAGGCCATGGAAACGGGTCTTCTCTGTGCTCCGCTCCCATTCACTCTTTCTGTACAAGGACAAGCGTGAGGCAGTGCTCCATGGAGCTGGGTCATTAGGCCATGGTGGTGGTGGTGGTGGTGGTGGTGGTGAGGATGAGCAGCCCATCAGTATCCGTGGCTGCTTGATTGACATAGCTTACAGCGAGACGAAGAGGAAACACACACTACGACTCACCACACAGGACTTTTGTGAGTACTTGCTGCAGGCAGAGGACCGGGACGACATGTTGAGCTGGATCCGCATCATCCGTGAGAACAGCAAGACTGACAACGAAGTAAGTCAGCCACGCATCATTCACCTCTATGCTAATCTACACTCACCGAGCACTTTATTAGGAACACCTACAGATACACCTACTCATTCATGCAGTTATCTAATTCGCCAATCAGTGGCAGAAGTCCAGTGCATAAAATCATGCAGATACATGCCAGCAGCTTCGAGTAATGTTCACATCAACCATCAGAATGGGGAAAAATGTGATCTCAGTGATTTTGACCGTGGCATGACTGTTGGTGCCAGAGAGGCTGGTTTGAGTTTTTCTATAACTGATGATCTCCTGGGATTTTCACACACAACAGTCTCTAGAGTTTATTCAGAATGGTGCCATTAAAAAAACACATTTGTGAGCAGCATTTCTGCAATGGAAACACCTTCTTGATGAGAGAGGTGAACAGAGAATGGCCAGACTGGTTCAATCTGACAGAAAGTGTACAGTATATCAGCTAGCCACTCTGTACAATTGTGGTGAACAGAAAATCATCTCAGAATGCACAACATGCCGAACCTTGAGACAGATGGGCTACAACAGCAGAAGACCACATCAGGTTCCACTTCTGTCAGCCAAGAACAAAAAGCTGAGGCTGCAGTGGGCACAGTTCAAAACTGGACAGTTGAAGATTGGAAAGACGTAGTCCGGTCTGATGAATCTACATTTCTCCCGAGGTACACAGATGGTAGGGTCAGAATTTGACGCCAACAGCATGAATCCATGGACCCAACCTGCCTTGTGTCAACAGTCCAGGCTGGTGGAGGTGGTGTAATGGTGTGGGGAAAGTTTTCTTGGCACATTCTGGGCCCGTTAATACCAATCAATCATTAAATGAACTTATTTGAGTATTGTTGCTGACTATATACATCCCTTCATGGTCACAATTTACCATCTTCTAATAGTTTCTTCAGAATGATAATGTACCATGTCACAAAACAAAAGTCATCTCAAACTGGTTTCATGAACATGACAATGAGTTCAGTGTTCTTCACTGGTCGTCCCAGTCACCGGATCTGAATCCAATAGAACACCTTTGGGATGTGGTAGAACGAGAGATTCAGAGCATGAAAGTGCACCTGAAAATCTGCAGGGATTAGGTAATGCAATCATGTCAACATGAACCAGAATCTGAAAGGAATGTTTCCAACATCTTGTGGAATTCATACCATGAAGAATTGACGCTGTTTTGAGAGCAAAGAGAGTTCCTACCCAGTATTAGTATAGTGTTCCTAATAAAGTGCTCAGTGAATATATATCATATTTTCCAATAGCAACAATGGTCTGTAATGTTTTTTTCCCAAATGTTTGTAATATGTATATTAAGTATTAGTTAATGAAGTATTTATCTTTTCATAGGAGCTTGGTTTTTCCAGACAGGCCCTCATCAGTAAGAAACTAAATGATTACAGGAAACAAAGGTAAACTGATAAAGTGTGACTCCACTATAGAAATAATGTATAAACCAGCAGGGTAGATAGAAGATATGGCAAAATGATCATATCCTGAGAGTATTTTCACAGTATGCAGTATACTATATATTCAAGTCCTATGAAAAAGAAGTGCAATTGGTCAGTGTTATAGATGTACAGATGATACCTGTAATATCCCAGGAAAGGGTTTTCAGACAAGATTATTGCGATATTCATATTATATGGTCATATTACCCAGCACATATTGCAGTGTGAGTTTCTGTCATGCACATAATCTCTTATTATCATGTCTTTCTGACATCCACAACAGCCTAACAGGTACTAAGCCAGACACTTCTCCCAGAGTCCACAGGATGATGCAACCATTTCTCCTCTCAAAGACGGACAGCAGCTCAGGAGTGAACCGATCCCTAAAGACAGAGAGCAAAGGTTAGTCCTACACAGTCATATTGGAGAACACATGAATCAGCATGCATCTCTGCACAGCAAAGAAGTGACTAGTTAAATGTGTCCCTAACCACACTCTGTCTCTTTCTATTAGAGGAGAGCAGTCCCCCTAAGGCTACATGGAGTATCAACATTATGAAAAAAGGAAAGAAAGCAGGTCCTAAGGCCTTTGGGGTTAGACTTGAGGACTGCCCTCCGGGAGCCAATAATAAGGTGAGCCGATGTGCAACAGTGAAGTAACACTGAAGAGAGACTTATGTGGCAAAATTCGTTGCTCTGATTATCGAGAGGACCTTTTGAGTCTGGTTCGTCTCAATGTTTATTCTTTATTCCATCTCTGGCTTTTCCTTGCTACTTTCCCTCTGACATGCTCATTAGGAATCTAGATCAGGATGTCTGTTAAGCTGAATGTCTGAGTTGAATAAAATTGAAATGAAAAGCTTTGGTAGGTAAATTTGAACAATTTAGTGTTGGAAATATTCCAGCCGTTGTATTGGCAGTAAAGTATATTGGATGTATTTTGGTTTTGTAGTTTGTGCCTCTGATAGTGGAAACCTGCTGCAACCTGGTGGAAGAGATGGGTTTGGAATATACAGGGATCTACAGAGTGCCAGGGAACAATGCCATGGTGTCCACCCTACAGGACCAACTCAACAAGGGCATGGAGATCAACACTGCTGAAGAGGTGAGAAACACAGACAGACAGATACAGAGTAAGCCAGAGAAGTGGCACCAGTCTCACATGTGTTATTTCTCCACAGAGATGGCAGGACCTGAATGTAATCAGCAGTCTCCTTAAGTCTTTCTTTAGGAAGCTTCCAGAACCTCTTTTCACTGATGGTAAATGAATTCCCTACAGTCATATTTCAGCACTTATTTCACTGTGTGTAGGAGTGTGTCTGCTCACATTGCTCACTGCTGCCCTCTGCTTTCAGACAAATACAATGATTTCATCTATGCCAATCGGTTAGAGGACGCTGGAGACCGGTTGAAGACAATGAGAAAACTGGTAGGAAGATACAGTTTGTAATTGCGGAGTGCTAAAGAGATGTTGCATTTCCTTAATGACCTTTTAGCATTAATAGCGTTCACTTGCATATTTAATTATTTTTTTTACTTTCCTGGTAATGTTGTCTTATTGTGTTTTCTGTGTCTCTTTCACAGATTCGTGACTTGCCTGATCATTGCTACCACACACTTAAATTTTTGATCAGCCATCTTAAGCGAGTGGCTGATCACTCAGAGAAGAATAAGGTGGGGTGTCACTGGTTACCATACGAGTCAAAATAAACTCAGCGAATTAGACTCATTATTTGTAGAACGACAATATAAATGTTTAATAGGTTTTTGGCTCTGGCCATGTACAACATCAGACGGAGCAGGCTCTTCATCATTTATTTTATTACAAATAAAATCATAAAGGCCTACTCATTTTAAGCATAACATTTCAGTTGGACTAGGGATGTCAATTTACACAAATTTCCATGGTCGATCATTTAAATTAATGATCAATTAATCGATTAATTGTTAGCCATTATACCGCAAGATACGTCTACTGCAGTGACATATAGCCACCGGCATGACAGTGTGTGAAAACACCAGCTTCCTCAACCAAAAGAAAAGGTTTTTTACTATAGATAATAGGCTAGTAGGACTGTAAAATGAATCGATGGGATTATGATAATTTTATAAAGTGACTTAGTTAATAACCAAATATAATGACTATAATATACAATGTGTCACTAACGCCGTATCAGATGCACACTCTGGCAACAAAGTGCATGTGAGTCTATTCATATTGCTTGCGTCCATGTGAACAAATCAGTTGTTTTGTTAATATAAGTGTGTTATTTTCTTCCCAAATGTGCACAGGATATTGTGCATATTCGGAGAATACGAGAAAGCGTACTTTTACTCATGAATGTCCATAACATGTTACAGGCCTACATCATTTAGTTATTATTTCGGCGGTCCTGCTTGAAGTTGAGACTTACATACCTCACATGGAAAACATTTCATTATTTATATATTACATGTTCAGAAACTAAACGTACCCGTTAGATGACATGCTAATCCATTTCAGAAGCCATTCTTGACGGGATGTTGTAGTCCGTCTGAATGAAATCGATCAACTCTCAACTGTTGATCAATTATCGATAGGCAGCATGTCATTTGCAAACATTTAACACAGTTCAGTTATTCCTTCTGTCTTTTGAGCTCCAGTTTTTCTCCCCCAGCTGAAATGGAGGTTATTGTTGGTTGTGTAGTTTCATGTCCACTATGGTATATCATGGTGCTTGTTGTTGTATTTTGTTTTAAAACACAATCACAATGTTTGCAGTGAACATTATCACCATTTAAACTAATATGATCCCAAACGTAACTACGGCACGCTCGCTTCATTTTCCCTCGCGTGTCTGCTGCACGTGTTTTGCGCATGAGACGGCACACGCGTCAAAACTACACACTCTAATGATGATCTTGCTTAATCGACCATCGATAAGTTTTATCGATTAAATTATTAAAGACAATTAATCGATTAATCATTCGCATCCTATAAAAACAGTATCCAGATCCAGATATTAGTGGTGTGATACATACGACACATCCAATGGTGGTCAGGTAACTGAGCTCCATAGAAATTTATTGAAATCACACAGTCACATTTCCTGTACACTGTGCACTTCCAGATGTGGGCCACTTCAGGCAGTGATGCGGCACTGCTGGCCTTCTTTTGGCTGGGACAAAATGGATATGAGCCTGAAGTGGCCCACATGTAAAATAGCAAATATGGCCAAAATATCCCAAATCACAAGTGGGCCTTTTTAGGCAAAGAGGCGCTCACGACAATGTGTAATCTGGATGTGACCCAAAAGTGGCCCATGTGGTAAATAGTGAATATGGCCCAAATATCACAAAACAAATGTGGGCCACCTTTGGCAAAAATGTGGCACATGCGGCATTGCTATGACTTGCTTGTGGCCCAAATCTGACCCAAAACAGGAGCGGACCGCCCAAGTGCCATCTTTCCACACAGTATGTGGGCCAGATGAAAGTGTCAGGTGTGGGCCACATCACTTTTGCTATCTGGGAATCGTGACCTACAAAGATGTCATAATTTTGTAGTTGCATAGGAAAAATGTTTTTGTTAGTTAGTGATTCTCTGGACAAAAACAGTGATGGTGTCTAATTACAGCTGTCCCAATCTATCATGTTTAATTGACACTGATATATATGTCTGCATCGGATTTCCTGATAAAAATGAAGCACGCTGTTGTTCCACGACACATGCAGTGTGAACTCAGGGTTTGATCATTTAGTCAGTACACTAATTTAGCCATTAAGTTAAGTCTAATCTGCCAAAAAAAAGTTATTAAACTATGAACTCAACCAATCCACCAAATCATGAAGTATTTATCATGTTAACAGACCAACTGAGTTCTGGCCCAATGACAATATCTGGATGCCCTGATTACTGTTGTGGGCCGCAGCCTTGGCTAGTCTGTGCATTAATCCGCCTCTGGATACATCAGCAGTACCACATCACACATGAGAGCCTCAGGCAGGAGAGGCTCTCAAATCATTTGAAGAGGAAGATCTAGTGTAGCACTAATGAGCTGCCTACATAGAGATCACAATGTTCTATTTGATTTGATTTCATCAGTCAAATCACAGCCGTGTGACCTAGCTTCTGCATGCAAGATTTAATAATATTCCATATTAATAAACTAGACCAGCTCCTGTCAGCTATAGCATGTAGGATGTAGGCCTGGTCTACGGTTTACATCATTTAGTTACATACAGTTTCTATCAGACTCTTGTGTGTTTGTCTTATTTGAATCCCATTTTGTTTATTAGCCTACAATACACAGTGTGTAGACATGTCTATACACATTTGTACAAGTATGAACTTGAATGTTTGTGAAAGTTTGTGAATTATTTTATAGTGTCCTGCTTCACGAATAATTAGACATAGGCCTAATAAGAGGTGTGAAAAGTCGGTGTGACACTGCCCCCTGGTGGAACACCACATGGTAATAAAATATAAAAATGTGGACATCACATATTGAGGCATTTTCATTAATAAATGTTCACAGTGTACTAACATGTTGAATTCCATGAGCTATTGACAGCTGTGTCTCATGCCATTTCTTTATTGTGTCTATCCTTCTCTTTCTTTCTCTTAGATGGAGCCCAGAAACCTTGCTCTTGTGTTTGGTCCCACACTTGTGCGTACCTCAGAAGACAATATGACAGACATGGTCACTCACATGCCTGACCGCTATAAGATTGTGGAGACTCTCATTTTGCATGTAAGCGCCAGATGCTTTGACATTTCTTTCCCTTCCCTTTCTAAAATCCTTGACATATTTTCATTTATAATAGCTCAAGTAAATGATCTGTTTACTTTAAACAAATCTAGTCAAAATATGGATGCGTCTCTTGAATTGTATTTGACTCTCTCTTTCTTGCAGCACGCCTGGTTCTTCACTGACGAGCTGATGGATAAAGATGAGAAGGTACTGTCTGTCTGTTTTGTACATTTACCTGGCAGATAGGAGCCGAGCCATTGCAAAAACAGTACACTCGTTACACAATTGGTTTGGGCTCATTGGTGCAAAGCTTTTAATCTAAAACAGATTAAAGCTGTGATACTGGTTTATGCTGTGCATTTGTAGGCATCTTTAGATTTATTTCATTTCTCATCTGCCAGCTCATCTCATTTTACCGGTCTTGAAACCAGATCAACCAAAGCTCTTCATAAAAGGCAGAACCGGTCATTAGAAAATGCCGGACAATTTAGCATACGTTCATCTGTAACGTTCGTTCAAGCTAGCAGCCTTGGAAGTGTATTCACACAGAATATGATGTACAACAAATTCCACGTAGAACAAACACTTACATCTGTTTCACACCTGAATCTTCATCCCGCTCATGCTACATGGTGAGACTCTGCTGCTGATTTGCTCATAAATGTCCGCATCTATGAGTGTATCATTCAATTTGATGGACTGTTTCACCCACAGCATAAATGGTCAACCTCTCCTTTATTTCTAATTTGCTCCAGTTTCTAGACAATCGTTCTGTTCTTTTTCTTTGTTGGCTTTTTTTTTTTTATGTTGTCTCTTTGCGGTGCTAATCAGCCATCTCAAAAACTGTCAGTGCATAGTAGGATAAATCGTCATTAACGTGACAGTCTCCTTCCTCGTAACATATTGGTTCACCAGGGTGCCTTTGAGATAATCTCCTGGGAAATGATCTACTAGCTCTCATCCTGATTGATTGCCACATCATCACATCTTTGATTTTGTCTCTGGCTTATTTTCTGACTTACCTTTTTCCAGATGAATTACCACTCATTTCCCTGATAAGTGCATATGTGGAAGGAGATTAATAGATGCTCTTTCACTAAAACTGTTGTATTGTGAGAGCTGGGCATCCTGATTATAATGAAAGTGCTTGCTTACAATAATAAGAGCTCTCAGGCAGATCACTCACACAGTTTCAAAGCCAAGCAAGACTGCTTTATCAAATTAGACTATTCTTAGAATTTGCCGCGTTGCTGTATCAGTGTTCTTCAAAACCTTGGGACTGGCATGTGGATTAATATCTGAGTGAGCTCTCTCTGTTTTACAGACCCCTGAAGACCAACGGGACGAGCAGCCCATTCCAAATATCGACCACCTCCTCTCCAACATTGGCCGAACAGCGCCACTGGGGGACGCCTCAGGTGAATCATCCTACAGTTTACTTGATTCATTTGCTGCTTCAGGTGCTCTGCCACTTAAGTTCTTTAACTTTGTAAACATTTACCTCTTTTCCAAGCTTTGTGTACTTTACTCCACTAGTTTTATTTTTCCTCTTTGTTGTAATCTGACCATAAACTCTTCTTTGCCAACTTCTTCTCTGTCTCTTTTTCTGTCTCTTTTCGGGGCCTCTCTTAATTCTGATCCTAGCTGTGCCAGTGGAGCAAACTCTGCGGTAGGAGCAGGATTTACACCTAACACTGTGTTTGTGTGTTTGGGATGCTTAAAGGATCTGCAGCGTCCAGTAGTCATGCATAATAAACCTTTCAGTTAGCAATGATATGTATGATAATATTGGTCAATTTAACGTAAACTCACGTCAGGCATCAATCACTGCAAAAATGATATCTTAGCAAGTAAAGATATTTTGAATAAAGGAAAAGTTATCTAATATTTCCCGTTATGAGATTATTATATAACATATACAAGAACACGAAGTTCATTTGAAGATATATTTTCTAGAAATATTTCAAGATTACAAGTGTCTTATTATTAGAATAATGACAATTTCATGCTTGAAATGAGTAAAAGATATTTAGAAAGAGGCTTAATAAGCTTAGGTTTCTTTAAAATGATCAAGTTAAAAGTTATATTTGTTTAAAATATAATCTATTCAATATACAGGGTGTCCCAAAGGTCTCCATACATAGGGGTCTGTGTTCGCCAGCGCTGTGTCGGTTGAGCCTTTGTCAGTGGATGTTCGTGGACATTCACTTCTCGGTCGGTCCACAACACTTCCAGTCTTTTTTTTAATTGGTTAATAAGTTAGGCGACAGTGTCATGTGTGATGTGCTCGCCGTATTTCACGTTAATGTCCATCACAGCCTTGCGGCAGTTTCCCGATCCAGCCACGAGAATGATTTCAATACGCTCTTCTTTTCTCAAAGGCAACTAAATCTATCTATCTGTCTATCTAAACTAAAATTTTCTGAAGATATTTTGCTAAAAAGTGTTCATTTCCCCTGTGTATGGAGACTTTTGGGACACCGTGTATTTTTACTTGCTATCATTTTTTGCAATGATAGAAGAAACCTTTCAGATCTTCAGTCATCATCATATAGGAAAATATGAATGAATGCCATAATACATTTTTTTCAAAAGTACGTTTTAATCAAGCATATGGAACATATTGAACAGACAGTTCACCTTTGTTTATCCAGCTCTGCAAATTCCTGACTTCTCTCTTTTCTCCACCTGCACAGATTCCACTAACAGCGATTCAGCTAAATCCAAGGTAACATTCTACATTCTTTATTTAAACATCAGCACTGTGTGACATTACTGTGACCTGTGAAGCCTAAACATGATTGATTCTATGTGGCAGGGATCTACGATTTCAAAGAAAGATGTGAGCGCCAAGGATTTCCTTCCCCTGTCCATCATATCTGCTGTGACCCGGAAGAGGAAGAAGCATCGGAGTGCCTGCACTACAGACAGCAGTAGCGATGAGGACTCCGAGCACGAGCCTGTGAAAGCCAGTAACTATGGAGAGCTGAGCGAGAATGTGGGGAATGAGACGGATGGAGGTCATGAGGAGAGAAAGATAGGGTGTGCGGCGCAAAGCACAGGAAGTCAGACAACAGAAGTAGATGAAAAGGATATAGAAGGAAAACGGATGATGGAAGCGCACGAGGGAGGAGAACAGGAGGTAGAAGGGAGGGAGAGTACAGGTAGCCAGCAAGAGGACGATGGTATACGAGTGGATGTCAGCGTGAGGGCACAGTTAGGGCAAGAGCAGCCACAGCGGCCTCGCAGCTTCCTCTATTCCCACCAGAATTCTCCAGCGCAGAGCGTCACAGACCAGTCAGCCAGCTCTCCCTCGTCCCCCTGCTCCAGCGATGCCCACAGACTCAGCCAGGTCAATTCAGCAAGCCGTAAGAAGCTGCGTGGGGAGAGGGCACGCCCTCGCTCTTTATATGAGGAACCAGGTCTGGAGCGGGCTGTGGGTCTTGCCCGAGTCAAAGCCTCACTTGTGCGCGGCCAAGAGAGGCTGCGTCAGGCCATGTCCCCCAGCAGAGACCCCTCTGTCCAGCCGAGTTGGCTGAGTCAGGTACATGCCAACTTCCTTTCCTCTGCCAACGACTTGTGGAGGTCAGGGACTCAGCGGCGACATGCTTCCCCAGAGACGCGCCGCAGGCGGAGAGACTGGAGACGCCATACAGTGGTGGGGAATAGTGGGGAAGGCTAAACAGGGACATCTAAACACCCTGAATCCTAATGCATTAACACACTGAAGGCAAATAAAGCACACTACTCAAATATCACGTGTGAAGGCAGAAGGTTCAAGTCTTAAAAATGAAGGAAAGCTTGGCTAGAGATGAATCCATTTCGGTTATTAATTGCATATTTGCACCATGCCGAAAGCAAGTGTTTCATTCACGTACCATTTATGCAATAAAAGCTTTCGGCATTCTGCACCGGTGCAACAAATAACTCGAGGAGGGCACTTCAGCTGAAAGAGCAGGATCCTCACTGCACATCCGCAAGACTTTGCACTGCACCTTATCAGCAACACCAAACACAAAATGGCTCCCGACTTCAGGTGCAATTAGAGAACTGTGGAGTAGCCATAACAGTCAGTACATGCTGCCACTCATAATTCATCATTCACACACCACGTACATGCGTTGCTAAAAAGGGTCTGGTGTGATTCACAAACGTGTCTTGTTCTCCTGCACCCCCCAACCGCACCTCCCCCCCCCCCCCCCAAATAAACACAGTCTTCCCTTGTACGAGTGGAAATGACAGTATTACTTACACGCGGAGCGGTTGTGGCAAAAACAGCTGAAAGCAGCTGCACTGAAATATGACATAACCTTACCTTCAGCTCTGGTGTGCCAATCAATCTCATTCTTTCTCTTCTGTGTTTTGCCCTACAACACTTGTTCTCCTCTGGTGGCTTCGAGAAGCCGCCATGACAGTTTTCTTTTTTAATTCTGTTTGACCAGTTATTACTGCCAACCTCATGTCATGTCATGTATGAGCTAACATGTCTGTCCTGTGTGTTATATTGTCTTTGTCCTGTGCGTGTACATTTATACACTATGTGGGTGATCACGTGGACCAATATATATATTTTTTTGTAACAGTTGTACAAAGCTTTACAAAGTTAACCTCCGTGTACAAACGACACATGGTTGTTCTGAATTGTCCATTCTTTTTTTTTTTTTTTTTTAAACTGTTACATAAAAGATGTCTTATTTCTATGTATGTATTCATTTCAAAGGGAGAACATCAGGGAGATGAAAGAAAATACATGATGAAGACAGACTGGTATTGACATTCATTACAGGCAAATGGATCCTGCTGCACTGAACAGAGTTTACACGACAAATACAGACTAACATTGCGAACGAGCAGACATTTAGGAAGACGGTCAGTGACAGCTGTTTATATTCCAGGACAGTTCTCTGTGAAATATATAGCCTAGCTCATTCCAGAGCTGAGGTGGATGTACTTTATTAAATAAGATCAATAAGATGAAAGAAAGAAAGAAAGAGTGACAGCAGATAAAACAGACGCAGATGCAAAATTCTATTCAAATGTTAATGCATTTGTGATGACTGCACATTTCTCTTCGCATCACTGGAATCCTAAAGCACAGAGATTACAGCATTGAATTGTATCCATTATAGATAGAGAGACATTTCGCAAGCATGACCTGCATTGATAAATAAGAGAGGCAGAAAAGGAAGCGAGAAACAGAAGGAAGCTTTTCTGCATCAGACTAAATATGATGATGAAGGGAATCATGTTACTATGAGACGAGATAAGGCAAGATTTGAGTAGGCCACATATAAACACTGCATACTACTGCACTAAATAGTAGGCCTGTGTCAAAATGTTGAGTCCACACGACCACAATACGGCCTTTATTTCATTGTTTGTTAGTTTTGCACAGAAATACTCAGATTAGGATGTGACCGGTATGTTATTAAACTCTGAGCCTTGTCCTGCAAGTCCATCTATAAAAAAAGCATCAATGGTAAGATGTGAAATAAACCCTTTTAAAAAATAAATAAATAAATAAATAATTTAATTGATATATTTGGATGAAAACAAATGCCAGTAACGGTTTTCCACAGTTTTATTAGCCCACATACTGCCTTGGTCATGCATTAATAAATGTAAAGCAGAATATCAGGTGCACCAGCAGAAAAATACCAAACAGCTCATTTACCGGGATTGATGGGACAAAAAACACGTTTTATGGGAAACTTTACAAACGTGTGTATGACAATATGTTGTTCCCCCCCCCCTACGTGCAGTATGAACACGTAACTGATCCAGAAGTATTAACTCTAAAACCAAAATAGTCCTTTTTTCCCCTCTTCTCTTTTTTATAAATCCAGTCACGTGTGCAAAAAAAAACTAACCTACTTTACAATGAACTAACCATTTTTAATGGGACCCCACACACAAATTCAATATTTAAAACTTGTCAGAAAAACAAAACAAACCATGAACGTTACCTTTCTGGCCGAAAAGCACATCACATTATTAACTACCGTAGCTTTACAGTAAGACAACGGATAAGATCAACGGACAATAATAAATCAGGAGGAAAATAATAATGATAAAAGAAACAAGGAAAGATGTCGAATGTGTGTCCGTCACTGTGAGCCCGAACCCTCGGCGTGTCCCTTCTCGGGCTGTGAGGCGGTAGAGCCGTTGACGGCGCGTGCCGCGGTGTGCTGGTGGCTGTGAAAGAGCAGCTCGCTGTTCAGCGCTCTCAGTCTCTCCAGCTCGCTCTCCAGCTCGTGCACGCGCTGCGCGCTCTCGCCCGGAGCCGCCGGGTTTCTCCGCGCGAGCCGCAGCCAGTTGTTCTCCTCCTCCAGGCGCGACATGCTCTTCTCCAGCTCCAGGTACTCCCTCACCAGTTCCTGTTTGGACATGTTCTGCAGCGTCTCTACGTGGTACCGCTCGTAGGTCTCGGAAAAGTCCCGCTGCAGAAACTCTCCCCCTGCGCCCCCAGCTCGGCCCATGCCGTCGCTCTCGCCGCCTTCTCCTCCTTCACCTTCTTCTTCCTCGTCCTCCTCAGGGTCGAAGTCTTCCTCGCTGGCCGTGTCTTCTGACCGACTCGCGCCGAAAGACTTTCGGTTGCAGCGCTCCGTGTTCAGGTCGGGTTCCTCTCGGTCGTGCTCCTCCATCAGGAACTGAGTGGTGTTGTAGGGAGCCACTGGCAGACCTTTAGCGAACATCTCGGCTCGGACCCGCGACGCGCGCGCGCTCTCCCTCTCGTCCAGCTCTTTCTTCTCCTCCCAGGTCAGTTTGAAGTACGGCTTCCAGCGGCGCTTCTTCTTAGACGGTCGCCGCCGATGCTTCCTCTTGCCCTGGCGGCCGTCCGGTGCGCCCTCGGAACTGCAGCCGGACCTCCTCTTATTCCGGGGGTCCCGCTCGCCCTGCGCTTTACTGGACGTCTTTTCAGTCGCGTCTCCGTCGTCACCGGCAGCGTCGCCAGGCTTAGGCTCCGGATCGCTCCTCTCCCTTGCGCGGCACATGGGGTGCGTGTCTCCGGAGACGAGTCCGGGACAGAACTCCGGCGGATTTCGTTGCACTTGTTTCTCCGCGATGACACTATGCGTGTCGTCTCTCTGGCGCCCCCTATCGCCAGCCTCCGGAGCAGCGTCGTCTTTACTCAGCTCCATAACTGTACACTCCCACCTGAAGGAGATAGAAGTTTGTGATCAGAGTGATGATCGCACAGATTTCTTCAAAACTCACCAGTCAACCAAACTAAGACATAACGAAAAGAAAAAAATATTGTAAACAAAGCGTCAGCTTACATTAATAAAAAAAACAACAGTTTCAAAAAGTGGACAGTAAATTAATATTTCTATTTGAATTAATGCTATTTATCATATCAACGAATTAACTCCAAAAAGTCACGATCGAATAAAACTCACCGTTTACCTCAAGTCTATCGTTTTAGTTATTATGCTACTTGAGACTGTTAATGTTAACTCCTTCCGCTCCGTTTACAACTAGCTTTCTTAACAGCACCGAGTACATTTCTATCCGTTCTAAACTCCTTTTCGCTTCTGCTACGGAGACGAGTGTTGCTTGTGAATTTATTACCTCCCCCACGTAAAGGGCGCATGCGGCTAGTCCTGGTTTTTTGCTATATCTTGGGACTTGAAGTTCAACTCTTCACTGACCTATAACAAAGGGTCTCACATAGATCTACATTTCCCACAATTCACTGATTGTTTTCAGTCCCGACCGAGACACGCCCACTCTGGAACTTCATTGGCTCAAAAGTTTTTTCTGCCGTTGCTTCCTTGAAGAAGCACCTTGATTGGCTGTTTGCTCAGTCAATCCGTCTGAAAGCCATCCCGGGTGTTCTAGTGGACGCTACCAACAGCTTTGAAAAGGGTACGGACGTTCTCTATAGAATGAAAATATATTACAAATCTCGGTTACTGAAGCCAAAATAATATAATGGACTGCAAATTCGGAAATGCCGAAGTACGGAGTTCATAACAGAACCTCATAATATTGACAATTCGTTTGCGTTATGGTCCACTGGAAAAGACGCACATACCTCGAATCTCTGACGTGATTAAAGGCTCTTCATCCACAAAGTAGTCCTTATTCACGGCAGTGCTTTAGCCATTGAGTATCTAGTGTCGTGTGTGTTCACGTAGTTGACGAATACGCAAATTTCCACAGCCAAATTTATTTTTTACGTCGAAATGCGACGTTATTTCTCTACAAAAAAACGAACCAACGTTTAATAAGCGTATTTTCAAAGACATCGAAAGTATTTACCGTGAATATGAGAAGAGAATGCGGGGCGTTAGCTTTTCTGTTTGCCTGCTAGCCAGTCAAGTGTTTAGCTAACCTAGCTAGCTACATAAACGGCGGCTTTACCAAGCCGTGTAAAGAATGCCAACACTTAAAGAGTGTGTATCTAAGAATAATGTCAATAAAACGCAGTTTGTTGCGTCTCCCACACGAACAAAAAGATGTCTTCCAATATTCACCAGCAACAATGGCTTTAAAGCTAGGTTATTTAGCCAGCTAGGTTAACTAGCTAGCGAGCTTGTTAGTTTGTGTAAACTAGTTTGTATGTTTCTAACTAGGTTAGTTTCGGTGGAGGAAGCGAACTGTGAAGTATATTTCCCTTCAGCAAAAACAACTGCGTGTTTACCTCCATACTATGATGCCCTAAATAGGTTAGCTACGTAGCTAGCTAGTTACCAAACAGAGCTTGCCCTGACTCGCCAAGAAGCCATTTCCTCGCTAGGGAAGTTAAACTAGCGTTAGCTTCACCACAGCTGCGCCTTCATAACAAAACATAAGGCCTGGGTTTTGTTTGGTTTTTTTGGCAGGATATGGCGTCCGAACAGTTAAATTGTTCATTTTATAAATGTACCACTGGAAACGCGATAAGAAATCAACGATACACATCTGGAAATAAACCTTTTCACGTCGAATACACTGAACAGCTTTGCACCTTTTTGCTAATCAGCGTGGCTGCTCTTGTCTAAGACGAGGCTGTTTACTATCAGTTGGGTTGCACTGCCACGGCAATGGCGCTCGACCAGGACTCGGTTTTAGTTCATTATCACGGCCTCATTTCGTAAATAAAATGAACAAGCCATGTCGCTGATCCAGCAGGTAATGAACCAGATGATAGCAGACAATGCGCTGAAATGACCCTCTGCCGTGTTTTTGCATAAATTCAGTGTTTATGGCAGTATTTAAATAGATTGTAAGATACATTACAAACGTGTATAAACAAAAACAAATCCGCGTCAACCTCCACACGCACCTAAAACTGTTACAAACTATTACAAACAGCAAATAAAAACGAAATCCTTTTCACTCATGCAAATATATTTTTTCTTTTGATTCCCTTTGCTCAATCTTAACGCATTTGCACTAAATAATTGCATCACCCTTTTTTCCCCATGTGACTCAGTATGTTAGTTTAATACATGCATTTGTAGATTAATATATAATGCAATTTTATTTATTTATTTATTTAGCACTTCTCAGTGTTATATCAGTGTAGTGTGAATTAAATCCGCTCAGATACTTGAACCCACTGTGAAATCCACATGAAGGCCATGTGTGTAATTTAAGGCTTTCCTGATAAGGAACTCTCTCACACACACTATATGCTGGTGTGTCCATGTTGCCCCTTTGAATAATGACTTAAAGACCAACAACAACAACAAAATCTGTTTAACAGGGTTTGAAAACTATAATGTCTGTACAATCTAACACCTATAGTTTGATCGATACGAATTTATCCCATTTTTTAAAAAAAAGACATCAATCTGTAGTCTTTAAAAAACCCAACCTGAAACCGTTTCTGCAGTCAACAAGCATCATGAAGTTTGTAAGAGTAACATTAAGATTCACATTAGTTTTTCTTCAAGATAGATAACATCATTGCAGCACTCACCCTCTAGTAAAACGTTGCCTGTGTAAAGCTTTAGTCTCACACACAGGTGCTAAATGAATAAGAAAACAGAGAATGCCTACACACTGTTCCTAATGTACCCCGAGTTTATTTCCAAAGAATCTGTCGAGCCGATTCATTAAGTTGTTCATATTTTAAAAAGCATCCCTGTTTTCTTTAAGCACCTGAACCTCACCATCAAACACTATGTATACTATGTAGTATGATTTCAAATTATGGACAGAGAAGCTTCTGAGGCTTTTTCTTCCTCTGCTGTAGCCAGAATATCATTCCTTGAGCGATGAAAGGCCAGATCAAAAGCACCAGCAGAGTTCGGCCAGAGACATCAAATGGCCACCATTTCTCCACCTGTGGACGGAAGTGGGATTTCCATTTCACATTTCATACCGTCTTGTTATTCATACTCAGAAATATGAATCTTTTAAAGTTTTTCCCCCCTCGTTTTAAAGTCTAGACATTACCTCAGTCTGTGGAGATGTCAACTGCATGTGTCTCCACTGTGCAGTTTGAGCCTTAAATGTATTGAAAAAAGAAGGACAGGAGAAAAATGAACAGTTTCCACATGAAGCTCAGAATACTGTACATCAGTTAGCCAAAATGTCAGTGGATATGGTCATGAAAACTATTACAGTACTGTAGCAATGTAGATGTCCCTAAACTGTCTCCTTGTCAACATTCACATTTACAGTGTAAAATTCTGTTTCTAGTTTTAGTTTCTAGACTGATCTAAGTTGCGTACATCAAACAGCTGTAAATAAATAAATAAATGGTTAAAATAGTAATCATGCAATATGCAATCAGCAATTATACTGCTGTATAGATTCTCAATACAACAAAAAGCTTGAAGTTTCTGTTTTTGCAAAAGTCCCTTTATTTATGATTGAAGATCTGGGAACTCGGTATGACTGGGAACATTGTTTACTGTTTTTAAAAATTTTATTACATGTTTATTAATATCTAATACTCATATTGTGTTAAATAATATGCATTTTTATTTGTGCACCACGCCACTGAGATCCTAGTGGCCCATGTTTCATACACATATTACTTTAAATCAACTCTAGCTTCTCTAATTCACTAAACTACTTCCCTAAATTGCTGACGGATATCAGTCCATCAAAAAGCCTAACAGACCAGAATTACTACTCAACTTAAATAGTTTTAATGCTTATAACTGTTCTATCCAGCAATCTACAGTCGGGTCCTTAAGTATTTGGACAGTGACACAATTTTCATAATTTTGCCTCTTTGCACCACCACAATGGATTTGAAATGAAGCAATCAAGATGGGATTGAAGTGTAGACTTGCAGCTTTAATGCAAGGAGTTTAACAAAAAATATTGCATTAACCGTTTAGGAATTACAACCATTTTCATGGGCTCAAAAGTAATTGGACAATCGACTGTTGAGCCTGTTTCCTTATTATTTCATGACAAATTAAGGAGATAAAAGGTCTGGAGTTGATTCCAAGT
The DNA here is from genome assembly GCF_023375685.1 of Ictalurus furcatus. Classification (NCBI taxonomy): domain Eukaryota; kingdom Metazoa; phylum Chordata; class Actinopteri; order Siluriformes; family Ictaluridae; genus Ictalurus; species Ictalurus furcatus. The sequence goes on from NC_071267.1 coordinate 10,868,735, forward strand.
GTTACATTTGTGTTTGGTAGCTGTTCATGCGAACTCTCATGAATAGAATTTGCGGTACAAAGAAGTGGCTATGCAAGTGAAGGAGGCTATCATAAGGCTGGAAGAAAACAAAAACAAGACAGACCTATCAGAGAGATAACAGAATCTTCAGGAGTGGCCAAATAAACAAATTCGTATGTTCTTAAAAAGAAGGAATGCACAGCTCAGCAACTCCAAAAGGCCTGGAAGATCACTGAAGACAACTAAAGTGGATGATCGCAGAATTCTTTCCTTGGTGAAAAAAAACCTATCCAAACATCTAGCCAAGTCAAGAACACACTGGAGGAGGTAGGCATATCATTGTCAAAGTCTACAATCAAGAGATACCTTCGTGAATGTAAATACAGATGGTTTATCTCAAGATGCAAACCACCGGTAACACCCAATAACAGAAAGATCAGATTAGACTTTGCTAGAAAACATCATCTTTTTTTTTTTTTTTTTTTTTAAAAAAGGGGGGTGCCCAGTGATTGAAGAAGATTCTTAGGACAGATGAAACCAAGATTAACTTGCTCCAGAATGATGGGAAGAGAAGAGTATGGAGAAGGAAAGGAATGGGGATCCAAAGCATACTACATCATCTGGCAAACATGGTAGCGGAGGTGTTATGGCATGGGCATGTATAGTTGCCAATGGAACTTCATAAATGGCCGAGTCAGTCACCTAACCTCAACCCAACTGAACATGCTTTTCACTTACTGAAGACAAAACTGGAGGCAGAAATACCCACAAACCAGCAGCAACTGAAGTTGGCTGCAGTAAAGGTCTGGCAAAGCATGTCAAGGGAGGAAACTCTGCATTTGGTGATGTCCACAGGGTCCAGGCTTGTCACTGACCGCAAAGGATTTGCATCCAAGTATTAAAAATAATCCATATATTTTCAGTTATGTTGGTTTGTCCAATTACTTTTGAGCCTGTGAAAATGGAGGGACTCTGTAAAAAAAAAATGGCTGTAATTGCTAAATGATTTATGCAATATTTTTGTTAAAAGCCTTCAATTAAAACTGAAAGTCTATACTTCAATCATATCTTGATTGCTTCATTTCAAATGCATTGAGGTGGTGGACAGAGAAATTATGAAAATTACAAAATTCGTGTCACTGTCCAAATACTTATGAACCAGACTGTATGTGTTTCATTAGCACTGCTTACATTACATGAATTCATACCATTAACAAAACATACTTTTATGGTAGTTTTCTTTCACCGTGTCACAGACTACACAAATTGTTTCATTACTTTCACAAGCAGAGCCTTACATTAGCTGCAGCCAAGCCCTCGACCACCTCCAGCCGCTCCATCACGCTCTGCATGTCCTCTCGGAGCCTCTGTAGTGCCAGTATGATCTGCTCCTGCACCTGTGTGTCCTGAAGTCCTTCAGTCCCTCTGTCAGGGTTGTGTCCTCCTCGTCCGCCAGATGCCTGCTGCCCTGCTCGTCTACCACTGCTGTACGGAAAACCACCTAGACGCAGGAAAGAAATTACAGCTGCATATATAATCATGGCTCCAGCTTGTCTAAATTCAACTGTGAAATTGTTTAGCACTCACCAGGAGCTTCCCTCCAACCATGCCTCATTCCATCTCTTCCTTGTTCCCTCCTCCTTGGCGGTGGTCCATTTCCAGCCCCCTCTCCACCCTGCCCAACACCCAGCTGGGTCACCTGGAGGGCAGGTGTGTTCACGAGCCGATTCTGCCCGCCGTGTGGCTCAGGAACTGGCTGTTTGTAAGAGGCATGTAAAGTGAGCACGTGGTGAGCTTGGCATGTCTAACAATAGTGCAAGCTGGTGTTGCCAAGCGTGGTAGAAGTTCATACCTTTATGTAGTCCAGCTGCTCCATTGAGTCGCAGAAAATTTCACTCTCAGAGTCGCTAGTCAGCACCAGACCATCCGACAGAGCCACATCTACACACAGGTAGCACCTATATCAGTCTGGTTTAATACTGAGTAAATGATGTAAGCATGTTTGTTTGGGACTCATCATGGGTACATGGGTCCTGAGGTCAAAGTGAACTTTGAAGCATTGCAAATTCTTTCCATTCTTTCCTAGAAATACTCCATTTCACCACATAAACATATGTACAATTTTCCATTTGGACAGACCTTACTGAACCAAATTTAAAACTTTTGGGCGACCCAAAATGACAATTTAAACAGTGACATGATTTTTCCCAAATGTAGTAGACCAGACAAGACATGTCTGGTGTCTGAAGTGTGCCTCGTGTTTTGCAAAATTGCACAACCTTAATCCGCATTTGTATAGTCCTAGAATTAGTCAATAAAAATACCAGATTATTAATACATTCATCATGCAAATCAAATTGCAACTCTATTCTCCTCCACATCCTCCATATTTTCACTTTTGTTCCTAACCCGAGTCTGATGCTTGTGTGTAGAAACTATGCGCTGAGGAAGAAATTGATTTCAGCCTGACGATGTCTGTAATTACACATTTAAGTGCTGCAATACTCTTTTGTCCCTTTTTGTACACAAGTGTCATAAACCACATAAGTCTTGTGATCATTTTGGATATTTAATATACACTGGCTGATAGTTTGTTTTGTTTGTGTTCATTGGCAAAATAATATGTAATAACAAACACAAAAGAAATCTCTCTTGAAGTTGTTTAAAGTACATGAAGTATTACCTGCACTTTCATTCTGAGGCACATTGTTAAGGACAGGCTCAAGATCCAACTTTTGCTCTCGCTCTTGTTCTCGACTTATTTCTTCTTGTATAGTGCCATCCACGTCCTCAGCAGGAGTTTCAGTTGCTTCGTTTGCATTTATATCTGTCAGAAAATAAAACAACAGATCATATATAAAAAATAACATGATTTATATATTTATTTCCCCTTTTTTTTAGGTTAAGACATTCATTATTAAATAGCTTTAGTATTCAGTTGCATTTGAACACTAACAAGCCTATACATTTTTTGCTTCCACATCCATAATGAACATTAGCAATAGTGCTACTCTATACGTTGATATTTAATTCGATGATATTTCTTGTGCTTTTTGGGCCCAATGTAAAAATGATCAACTTATCTGCATGTGGTAGTGATTTTAACTTTAAACACAGTTAGCCAAATCGCAAATGGACTTCTATTGACAATACTGTGGCTTGGTTTATTTGTCCTGACAATTACACAAAGCAATTCTTGCAATTCAAATGGTATTTTATTAACAAATTAGGTAGATATATGAAGATTGCTTGAGTAGTTGATTACTCTCGCCACATACTCACCTTGTCTCAGATTCAGTAGTACCTCTGGTGGTCTTGGTAGATCATGAATGACATGGTAGAGTGGCTCAAAATAATGGTAAAAAGACGCCGTCTTCTCATTTATGGGCATACTGTCTATAAGCTTATAAAGAGAATGTGTTAATTCAACAATTTTCCCAAATCAAATTCACAACAGGAGGAAAAAACAACAACACATTAATTGTATTAGTATGTGTTTTTGTGGGACTTTGTACGAGAGAGAGAAAGAGAGAGACAGAGAGTTCAACGAAGTTTTGCACAGAGGATATAACAAAATAAGCATTGCTAACCTCTTGCGCAACTTTCTTCATCTCATCGACATAGGCGGCCATGGCACTCGCACGACTCATGTTTCCAAGCCGATTCCAAGCATCCCTGTAAGAAGAGAATGTCTGCGCTTGGTAGATGCCTATATTTTCTTATACTAAGCCTAAATTTTATTACAAATACAAGATGACGTGCACAACTTAAAGACAATGTAACACGGACGTCTTAATCATAATCATAGTCACATTAATTCATTTATTCATTCATTGATCTTTAGTAGCTGCTTTATCCTGGTCAGGGTGTCGATGGATCCAAAGCCTATTCCAGGAACACTGGGCATGAAGTGGGAAGATACCCTCGATGCAGAAGCAAAACTCAAGGGTCTACAGCTGGACCTGATCAAACTCCTCCTATATCTGTAACCCTAACCAACAAGATGCTCAACAACAAGGAATAGCACACTTATCAGCAACACATATTCAGCCTGAAACACACCTGTGGACCTTTGGTGTGACTCAGGTAGGATTACCTGGATGAGACCTCGTAAACGTTTGGTTCTACGGAGAGGGGTACTTGGGAAACCCTGGGGCAAACCCACACATACATGTAGAGAACATGCACAGACACACAAACAGTAACCCAATCTCAGGATTGAACCAGGAGGGACTCTGGAGCTGTGCAGTGCAAACTCTACCTGCTCCACCATGATAACGTTACTTAGTTATTTTTCCCCCTATGCACAGATGTTGGCATGAACAAAGATGATCATCGTTGGTGCGTAAAATCAACTGCCTTTTGATGGAGGGTTATAAGAACAACAATTTTGATACTGCTGACTCATGTCCGATATACATACTGTATGACCAGGTACGTGGGGGGGATTGAAGAAAGGGAGGGTTTCGACTTTGGCGCCAAGCCAGGTGTCAGTGAGTTGTGTTTATTACAGATAACCATGAATATTATAACACTCACCACTTGTAGCGACCCACAGGGTCCCAGAAGCCCGGACGAGATGCTGTGCATGGTCCACACACAGCCTGTTTATACAGGCTATAGAACCGCAGCATCACTTCATACGAAGGCCTGTAGGAACCTTATCATCATATTGAACACAGAAATTTACAGTGCTGTGAATTAAAAGTCACTGCTACGGTGTATTTTGCTGCTTAGATGCTTTACACATCTAATATGGTACCAAACTACCAGCTTGCTCTGTGTTTCTCAATGAACGTGTAAGTGATTACCGTTTTTGGGCAGGTTCTGGATGACATCCACAGCCGCCTGGAAGCGTTTCTGACACTCTTCAGACTCGGTCGAGGGCAGATGTGCCACTTGGATCTCCATAATCAAAGCCTGAGGGCTGCTGCTGTTCGTAAAACAAAACAAACCCCCCCAAAAAAACGACGAAATGAAACGAGCTGAAACTCTAAACTCAGCCGCAGTAGAAATGCATATTCATTTCACTACAGCACACAGGGTTTTCCCGAAGGCTCAGGGACGGTCGTGTCAGCTGTCCACACGGTTAACTCAGGAGCAGGCGATGATACCGCTCAGAGCAGACCCTCATGGCGGGAAGAAAACTCGTGTTTTTGCTGTTTTTCTTGCGGTGAAGTAGCGACTTTTCTGTTTAGTCAGTGAGGTGGTGCGAGGTGAACATAGTCCACTCACCTCACCTGCAGTCTCTCTGTCTGACTGAAATTACACCAAACCCAGGGGTTAAAAAAAAAAGCTGTATGAGCTGTCAAAGTGCTAAAACAGCCAAAAACTAGAAATGCGAGTTCTCATAAGGTGACGAATGGATTTGCTGGCTGTCGGTATCTAAAAACTGCTGTGGACTTGAGTTCAGTTCCGGGTCCTGTCACGTGACAGAGCAAGAAGGAACGCACTGAGAGCGAATGTGTGCAAAGGAAAATGATTACAGTGATTACTAAACAACACAAAAACAACACAGGGAAGTAAACATCACAGTGATATGTAGTTACATTACAGACCAATTCATCTGATTGATAATTGTAGGCTATACAACAGCTCCTAAGGTTGATGATGATAGTAGTAATAGTAATAATAATAATAATAATAATAATAATAACAGATTATTGGCAAATACTGATGTTACTGACATGAAAATACAATTGTTCTTTTTCACCATTTAATGGGTTGCATAGGAAATAGAGAAAGCAAACAAAAATGTATCTACAAATCAAAGAAAACAAAGAAAATAACGTTAGATAAAAACACTAATTAAGATTAATATATACGTATGCTATATATATATATATATATATATATATATATATATATATATATATATATATATATAGATAGATAGATAGATAGATAGATATTTAAAAGCTTCAAAATAATACTAAAAAAACTTTCACCACTAGATGGCATAGAAAATGCACTTTATATATATATATATATATATATATATATATATATATATATATATATCTCCACGTATATACACAGTCTTCCAAAAGTATTGGAACAGCAAGACCAATTCTATTGTTTTCGTTATACATTGGACACATTTAGGTTTGATATCAAAAGATGAATATGAGACGACAGATCCGAATTTCAGCTTTCATTTCCTCCTATATATATGTACACATCCAGATGTGTTAAAGAACTTAGAACATGGCAGTTTTCGTTTGAACCCATCCGTTCTTTTTTTTTTTCAAGTGATCAGAAGTATTGTAACATGTAAGTGATAGGTGTTTCTTGCTACCCAGCTGTGCCCTGTTAAATTGATTGTTTAAAGAATTAATAACTCTGAATGTTTACTTTTGGTTTGAGACTTGGGTTTCACCTGTGAAGACTGCATTTGTTGTTAAAAAGGATAAACCAATATGAAGACCAGAGAGCTTTCTATGGGAGAAAAGCAAGCCATTTTGAAGCTGAGAAAAGTGGGAAACTCTATCGGTACCATGGCACAAGCATTGGGCATAGCCAATACAACCATTTGGAATGTCCTAAAAAAGAAGAAGAAAGAAACCACCATACTGAGCAACAGACACTGAATGAGTCCGCCAAGGAAAACAACAACAGCTGGTGAAAAGAAACATTGTGACAGTTGTGAAGAAAAACCCAAAAGCAACAATGACCAACAGCCTCCACCAACAACCTTCACAGGGCAAGGGTGACAGTATCACAATACTATACCATAAGATGCAAACCACTCATCAGAATAAGAATCAGAATGCCAGATTGGAATTCACAAAGAAATACAGAGATGAGCCACAAAAATTCTAGAACTAAGATTAACTTCTACCAAAGTGATGGAAAGGCCAAATTGTGGAGAAAGAATGGATCTACTCATGATCCAAAACATAGAAGCTCATCAGTCAATCATGGTGGAGGTAGTGTCATGGCTTGGACTTGCATGGCTGCATCTGGAATGGACTCACTAATCTTTATTGATGATGTAACTCATGATGGTAGCATCAGAATAAATTCAGAAGTCTACAGAAACAATCTGTCTGCCAATTTACAGAGAAATGCATCCAATCTATTTTGGAGGAACATCATCATGAAGCAAGAAAATGACTCAAAGAGCACTGCCAACAAAAAATGGGGGGGGGGGGGAGTGTATTTTAGCCTGGCCAAGTCAGCCACCAGACCTTAACCCACTTGAGAATGTATTTCACCTCCTGGAATGGAGAATGAAGGGAGAAACCCCACAAAACAAACAACAACTGAAAGAAGCTGCAGTACAAGTCTGGAAAAGCAACACAAAAGAACAATCTGTTCAAAATGGGACTGTATAAAATGTATAAACTACAGCACTAGTGATAATGTAACACAGATTCAATGAAATGATTAATACAGTTGCAAAGTACACAGATCACAGATACTGATTTTAAACCAACCAACCAACCAACCTACAAACAAACAAACAACAGACAGACAATCAAACAAACAAACCAGGATATATGATGCTGAATTGCAGAACACAATCATATCTGTAATACAGAATATTTATTGATTGGCATTCCTTTTTAATCAGTGAAATATTTTTAACAGTGTCCTGTTCTGTTGTAATTTCTACGTAAATGTTGATCTAAATGGGACCTTATCAGTTGTCATATTATAATTTTTTATTATCAAGTTTCCACAACTTTTCTGGAACAGTGCTGATTTTGTTCACCAACACAGAACGTTATTGTTCCCCCCAAGAAAAATAACCAAAGGGGAAATAAATGTTAGCTTTAGGGAAACAAGAGTTTGGAAGGGTAATTGTTCAGTTTAAAGGGTTAAAGTTCAGTTTTCTGTCTATGTGAATAAAACAAATACTTCCAACTAGACCCAGATGGTAACTGCTCTCTATCCAGATAAACATAATACTATGTAGGATTAAGTTAAGCTGTTTCTGTACCAGATGAAATTGACAATTTATTGTTGGCAATGCACTGCTGGTTGAACTATTCAGAGATGTCTTTAATTCAAATCAGTTTCTGATTTTCATCTTTAAATCTTTAAGACTGAAACTTTTTCAGGGCATTGGTTCCCTCGGGGATTTTTTTTGTAGTCAAAACAGGGTTTGAATTCTGAGCGCCATATGGAATTGAAATTCCTCATTCGGACACGAGGGGGCAACATTTCATTCAAATGCTTTGTACAAACTGTGGTTGCTTGCATACGTTTGCTTATTAATAGCTCTTTTAAAATATGCATCAATCAAAAATGCATTCTTGGGGGCAAACTCTACCCGCATAGATGGAAGATCTAATCGTGTTTTATATTCTTTACTTGTGATGTTGGCTAAATGTGTAATCAGACCTCCCAGCTGGTTTCAAAACAGATTTAGATTTTGGAAAGCCTTGGGTAGTTTATAACTTGGAAGCAAGAGATTTTGCCATATAATTCATTCTTTTTCAAACAGAGAGGCCATCACTGGGGGGGGGGGGGGGGGCATATTAGCGTACTAAATATAATACAAAAAACCAGTGCGTTTTCATGCGGGTCTGTTCTGTGAGCCTCGGCTCGGTAATCGGATTGCAGAGTGCGTCCTCCACTCGCAACGTCATCGAACATGGGCGTGGCCTCCAATGTTTGGGATAAATGCGTCAAGTGGTGCGCATGAAGCAGAGGGATAAAAGATCGGTGGTGTTTATTGTGTGAGTAATATAGGTCAAGGACGCTAAGGCTCAGGAGAAGTAGAGAGAGCTGCTGAAAAACGGTCGGGCTGCAGAAGTGTGATGCTGGGCAGCGAGGACAAGGCAGAGGCCGTGCACAGGAACGGAGCCACTCAACCTACAGCACAGCAGCCTCTGAAGAATTTAGGTAGGAGAAGGAAAAGACATTCAGCATCCAGACTAGTGCACATGTAGCCTGAATTAAATCACGGAAATTATTATTATTATTATTATTATTATTATTATTATTGTTGTTGTTGATGTTGTTAGTTACATCCAAAGGTAGTGTGTTCCTGTAGCCTATAATAAACCATTAGTTTAGTGTTGGTAGTGATTCATATCAAGTAGAAGTAAAATACTTTGCCAACATGTCTGAAAGATAACAGATTTAAGTTTGATTTATTTATTTTAAAGGTGTGTCAAAAGTGTTTCAGTGCTGCTTAGCAATTACATACATACAGTACTGTGCAAAACTCTTAGGCACCCTTTATATATATATATATATATATATATATATATATATATATATATATATATATATATATATATATATATATTATTTAATGACTCCTGCATTATCGAGTCAATACAAAAACATTTTAGATTCCCAAACAAAATGAAATGTTAAAGAGAAATGTTTGCATGTCAGTAAAGAAAGCAGAATATTAATTTAGAGAACACTTTTCAGACAAAAAAAATCACATAATGAAGGCTGCTAGGTTTTGCTGCAAAAAATAAGAAGCGAGTGCGACAGTCAAAGTCTCCAGAAGAACCGTGTCTGGTTCAAGACGCTCAGTAAAATTACAGCTCATTTCCTCATAAAACTGCACCAATTGTACTGGAGACTACATTCCCCCCCCCCCCCCTTTTCCTTTTTATGGAGCAAAGGGTCGTCACACAAGTATTGACTTTTGTTTCTTTTGTTGCTGTTTACTGCACTTTATGGTCATTTAAAAAAATGTGGAAACATTTAATTTAATTATTTTTGAAAGCATCTTTGCTCTACAGCATTTCTTTAGATATGACTAAGACTTTTGCACAGTACTGTACATTTACCTAGTTATTACGCTGTTAAATGAGCACTTTTGTAAATGTGCATGGGTGTGGGTGTTTCAGAGAGAGAGAGAGAGAGAGAGAGAGAGAGAGGACAAAAGCACAGAATGGTAAAAGTTGACAGTGGGGCAGTGTAACTTTAGGGCACAGTGATAAACTTTCAGTTATGGGTACATTTGTACAATTGTTTTTAAACAGCACCGAAAACAAGGTATGTTGGAGTTATTTATCCAGTGTGTGGAAACTCACAGTATGTTCCTCAGAGAACAGGCCCAGCCCAGTCTATTCATTCTGACAGAATAAGTTTTTGATATATATTTGATATATATCTGTCATTTCATATAGTAGGAAATACACTCATTTTCAAACCCAGAACAGAATGCAAGCTTGCTTCCCTCTGAGGTTCAAGTTGAATGACCTCAAGCTGTGCTGTTATTTCGGAGCATGAGCTAAGGACAAAACAATGCCTCACATTATCACCTAAAAGGGTTATAATGGTTTTCAACTGACATGCTTTTAGTGAATAAAACAGATCTGGACTAAGCTGTGATTGATATTTTGTTGTTGAATTGGAAGCAAATTTCTTAAGATGTTGTTTAGAAGAACAATTATGGAGTGAATTGAAGAGGGCTTTTGGACATTCTTCAACTGATTATGTTACTGAGTGCTTTTAGTGGCACTTCATACAGCGTCCAAGACATAATTCTTAGCTGACCAACTTAACCACTGTTACTAATTTGTTGCATTGCACATATCAGGCTATCATGACTTTTTCATTCATAAATAGAAATAAACCAAACGATCTAGTTAATTCTGTAAGTCTCTGACCCCCAACCCCCGCCCCACCGCGCTCTCTATCTCTTTTTCAGGTGTCCAGGATAATGCAGATGTAAAGACCATGCTGCATGGCTCCTCCATGTTAAAGGTGCGTTCCCCTTGCTGGCAGAGGAAACGCATGCTACAGCTGCAGGATGATGGCGTCACAGTGCGTTGTGAATCCAATGGTACCTTCAGCAAGACCAAAACCTGTAAGTCCGCCTACCTAGGGCCAAAAGCAATGGGTCTTGTATACATGGGTCATCAGCAGATCATCCTCATTGAGTCTTATGAATTTAAGTATTTCTAAAGTTTAACACTCTAACTGGACCAGATGGTGATCAGAAGAGGAGAGAAGACATTACTGGGCTCAACAGCACTACAGCTTTGTAAGCATGAAGTCTGAGAGCTTTTTTCAGTAAGGTGGAGTTTTAAATATACCTCTGAATTATGGGTATGCAAACACTGTAGTAAGCAGGTCTACTGTGCCACAGTGCTGACTGTTATTACAGGGCTGAACTATTTGTAGCTCAAACAGGGGGGTAACTATACCAGGCCTGTAAGTTGCACTCAACAAATTAGAGGCTATGATGGGGTGGGAAGAGTTTGGCCTTCCTTCTTCTGGTTTGTTCTATATGGGTTATATGAAGGGTAATCATTGCCCTGGAAGTAGTGTAGCCTGTACATAGAAACTTGGTCTTCAGTTGCTTGTAGTCAGTGGTGTTATTTTGCAATGTGGGCAAGACCTGTGTGATGTGTGCACACCGGGGGAGGAAAGTAACAAACTACATGTACTCTTGTTACAGTACTTGAGTACTTGGTTCACTGTAATGGTACTTTCTTGAGTATAATTAATAATACCTTTAGTTTTACTTGAGATTTTCTTCCTCTAATCTATTATTCTTCAAAATATCGCAATGTAAAACCAACAAGAAAATGAATGAATTCAAGACTCTCTCACACTAAAGATCTTATCTAAAGGAATCAATTCATCAGTCAAAATTCATTTACAAATTTGGACAAGGACGCAGTATGCCAAATCTCAGCTCAATCAGATTTACGGTTCCTGAGAACGTCTTTTTAAGTCTTAAAAAGTATTCATTAATTTTTTTTTTTTTTTTAAATGAACACCACCTCCTTCAGATTTTCACCCCTTGTAGACATTCTCAGAATCTTGTCTTAAACATCTTGAGTAAACTAAGTTCTTCCCCATATTGACGGCCATAATGTTTACAAATGTCAGCTTAATTTGATCATTACTGAGCTTCAGGCTGATATGGTTACACCAATTTTGTGAAAATAATAGGACTAGTTAGCATGTAATTCACATTTAATTTACATAGCACCTTTTTATGCCTCTGTCACTAGGTCAAGGTCACAGCAAGGTCAAATGTCTGAAATAGTTTTCCTTTAGTAGCTTCTTTTCTGTTTGTCATACAGAGATGTTACTTAGCTTTCATGTTTAGAAACTCAAGGCCCATTTTCTGGCAATGTAAGATTTTTGCCATTTGTCCATCCGTCCATTTGTCTGAGATTCTCATTAGCCTGATATCTCAAGAAAAGGTTGAATGTTTGTAGCATTTCTTTGGAATTATCATTGTAACTAGCAGATGAATTGATTAGATTTTGGAATTATTACAAACAAGGTCAAAATCACAAGTCTGTTATATACTAAGGGTACTTCAGGCATACAAATTTGTAACAAGAAAAACAAGACTTCTTGGTGACAGATACGTTCCTGTCGGCCCATTGGCATTGAGTTTTGCGTGTTTAAACCTAAGGCCGCTACACAGAAGTAACAGACAATGAAGTCAACAAAACCCAACATGCTAGGACTCAAGGAAACAAGTGTTGATAGAACAAGGATGTTTTCAGCCTGACTGTAATAGAAGAGATGGAAGAGCTGTCCAAGAATGATTGAGCTAGCTAAAGTACTTTCTGCTCGTGTGCTATTTGTTTCAGCCAACGAATGAGGAATGAAACAGGAATTACAGTAATCTAGCAAGTGAGAGCTGTAGCCTCTTTCCACTCCACTGGTATTAGGAGAGAAAGGATTATCTGTCAGATACTTTTGACAGAGCAGATTTCCTGTTGTTACAGTGGTGTCTTGGACCCATTTTTGTCACAGAACATCTATATTTGTTATTGGTTATCATCAACGTTCAGTATCATACTGCTGAGCGGCTAATCCTTCCACCACGATGGTTCCACTATGAAGTGGAACCTCAACACAAAAAGAAGAAGATTGGTTATCATTTAGTTAAGTATGTTCCATCAGAGTGATTCATGCTCTGCAGGTGTGTGTATATTTGTCTTTGCATATCTAAAGGAGGAAATACAGTATATATAAGCAAATATAGTGTGCGTGTTTATCCATTTTTTTCCAGTGTTTGTTCCTTGAATACATCAAGCACTGCAAGTAATATTGTATGCCTGTGTTTCTCTCTACTGATTTACTGATGATTGATTTACTCCTTTATTTGTGTTTGTATAATTGCAAATATTTGATTGGTATATATTTGAGTTGTTTTCAATATGACACTATTTCTGTACTGTCTCTGTCTTCAGTCTCGGTAATGGATGTGGAGTGTGTGCGTGAGGGCTGTCAGTCAGAGACCCTGCGCAGGCTTGCTGGCTCTGTCCCAGAGGACCAGTGTCTGACCATTGTCTTTAAGGGAGCGAGGAAGAGTTTGGACTTGCAGTGTGAGAGTGTAGAGGAGGCACAGCACTGGGCCCGGGGGATCTGCACCCTACAAGATCGAATCAACAACATGAGTCATACTGAGAAACTCGACCAATATCCTTCAACAGCATTCAACTGGCCGAACCAACAGATAGCCCTCATAAACATTTAAGGAACATAGGATTGATTTACTTTTTTTTTTCCATAACATTTAATCGCTCTAAAAGATGTATAGTGAGTTCACACCTTAAAGTCAGTGTGGCTTAGTGGTTAGCACGCTTGCCTCACACCTCACAAACAGTCCAAAGACAGGCTGATTGGCATCTCTTAATTGTCCGTAGTGTGTGAGTGTGTGTGTGTGTGTGTGCAATTGTGCCCTGCAATGTGTTGGCAAGATGTCCAGGGTATCCCACGCCTGGGAAAGGTTCCTGGCTCCCGGTGACCCTGTGTAGGATAAGCCGTATGGAAAATGGATGGATGGATGGATGGATGGATGGATATTCATTCCCTGGCCTTGTTGATGTCACATGGTCATTTAGACATATTTTTAAATCTTTTGCTGCAGGTTGCAGCACAGTCTGTTAACGCTCTGTACTACTGATCAGAAGGTTATGAGTTCATGATAGGGATACCAATACTGGCAATGGGTATCAGCCCAATACCAATATGCTCATTTACTAACACTGATACATAGCAACATCCGATATCATGTAATTCTATGTGACATAAACCTTAGTGTACGTCGTCATGCTAATAAACAGATGACATGAAATGACCGGGATCTGTACGTCTTATGCAACTTGTGATCAAAGCAAAGCACTCTGCAAACTATACTCTACGAAAATATCAAGAAAAGGAACTACAGTATTTCCATACAATACAAGTAACCTAAAAGAACATCTTTATGGAGTTTCTTTAACAGAGAGCATGATGCACACATCGAGCGCATATCATTAAAAATGAGCACAAGGTCTTCAGTCCGGTTGGTTTTGTGATCATACAGCCTACACAATCAATTAGGCTTTAATGTTGTCTTATATGGCTAATAAATCAACTTTGCACACATTTTTTGTTTATGTGAAAACACAGTTGAATTCCTCACATGACTTGTGTGTTGATCCCTGACTGCTTACACCTGGATACATGGCTACCTGAAGCAGGCAGATTTAGACCAGGATGGGAAGATGTCTTATGAAGAAGTGCAGACACTCCTCCAGATGATCAACATAGACCTTGATGAGCAATATGCCCTTCAATTGTTCAAGGTTAGAACGCTCTCTTACTGCTCTTGATTAGACTTCTTCTGTGGTATAATGACCATTATTAGATGTAATTGTTTTATTGAGTTCATTTTAAGTTAGTCCGTATGCTATAACATTTGATACTATCCTTGTCCTTCACTATTATAGCAGTGTAGTAATATTAATACCCCTGAGTCATTTTCAGCTGGAAAATAATAAACATCTGTATACCAGGATTTCTGAATATGTATTTTGGAAATACCACCATGTCCTCCTGTTATGCCAAGTAGCTAGCAAGCTAGTTTATCACAGGTAGACACGAATGGAATTTCAGTATCTTAAATATTCATTAGGACGCCATGTTCTTAGTAATTTTAGAACAGATTTTATTACAGTGCTGAAACCTTTCAAATATATCATATATCATAATTACCTGCTATCTAGCATGGAGGTTCTGGGTGGAGAACTAATTTGCTGATTCAAACCATTAAGCCTATGTCATGACATCACAACCTGAGCTCATTTGTAACTCCTCAAATCTTTAAAAAAAAAAATTTTAATTATGAAGAAAGGTTCAAGCGTGAATGTTATGATATGTGTTAAATAAATCTGACCCAAATACCAGTCTATATCATAGGAATGAACCCTGCAATTAGAATGAGCTCAATGTGTGTATGTAACAGAAATGTGACCGCTCAGCGGACGATCGTCTGGACCACAGTGAGATCGAGCTGTTTTGTCGTGAGCTGTTGCGTCGACCCGAGCTAGACGCAGTGTTCCGGGAATACTCGTCCAACGGCCGTGTGCTGTCCACAGTGGATCTGCGTGAATTTCTGAAAGACCAAGGAGAAGACAACACCCTTGTCCATGCGCAGAGTCTCATCCTTACGTATGAACTCAACGAGTGGGGTAAAACAGTGTCTTTTATTATACACTCTCAAAAACAGTGCCGTTTCTCCACTTCCTCATACAAGTGTTTGTTTATTACTATGAGGTATTATGGAAGAGAGTCATTATTGTTGGCCCCTGTTTATTTTAATGGGGTTGGTCACTAGTGCTTTGTCCATGAGGAGCATAATTTCAGCCAGTGACCTAAACTGCATATACCTTGATGTGACTCAAAATGCTAGAAAAGCTGAAATATGACATGTGAATAACACTTTCCAACATGATATGGTCAAATCCATGGGATCGAGGAAAAAAATCAAGTGCTTTTATTGCTGCTTTAGTGTCAACCTAAAACTAACAGTTACTGAAAAGAGACTTATCGTTACATTGATTGTAATGTTGGTTAAAAATTTTCGCAGGGGTAAAGGTTCCTCGTTTTGAATGTAAGTGTATGGGGAAACATCATAGATTAGTTGATTCATGTCTTGTAAGGTTCATTATTTTCCTTTTTCCATGACATGCCTTGATTATATACAGTAGAACTCTCTTATTATCTCACTCTCACAAGCTTTCATCACTGTGGGGACTCTTAACTCCACCATATTGTAAATATTTGATTTAGCCCATGTGTCTTCACCCAGCAATTTTGGATAAAACAGCTGCCAGCAAAATCCAAGGACTTATAAGTTTCTAGCTGACATCTATAAATATGCTATTAGCTGATTATACTATGTCAGAAGTTTTACATCATAGTATTACTTACAGCTATAAAAAATGTATAAGATTTTGTATCTGATTTGAACTCATTGACTGTCAAGAGTTTATGGCTCAGTATTTGAAAATAATTACAAAGCATTATTTGTGCTCTTGGTGCGTATTCAAATAAGCCCAATTAACATCTATGTCTGTTTTCTGGCTCACAGCTCGGAAAAACCAGCTCATGACAGCAAACGGGTTCACCATGTACATGCTGTCGAAGGAGAATGTTGTGTTCGATCCAGAGCATGGCTTAGTGTATCAGGATATGAGCCAACCGCTCAGTCACTACTTCATCTCCTCTTCCCACAACACCTACCTTACCAAAGACCAGGTCATGGGCGAGAGCAGTGCCGAGCCGTATATCCGGTAAAACATCCACGTTTACACGTACACATAGCGCCTATTGACATTTAAAGGTAAAGGCCTGCTTTTTATCTGTGTGCGTGTGTGTGTGTGTGTGCTGTGCAGAGCTCTTAGCCATGGCTGCCGCTGTGTTGAGCTCGATTGTTGGGATGGAGATAGAGAACCGGTGATTTATCATGGCCACACCCTTACTTCCAAAGTACCTTTCAGAGAGGTGGTGGAGGCCATTGCTGAGTATGCGTTTAAGGTGGGAACGGGGTGTATTAATGAGATATTGTTTATGTTAGCACTTTTTTGTGAGGTTGTTCTTTTTTTATTCAGCCGCTCACAGATCATAGGACTGATGAAATATTTCATTATATTACTTAAGGAATGAAAACACGACGGGATGTGCTGTTATATTGCTTCATGTTTCATAATTATGACTTTATGTTGATGTGTATTACTTTAAATGTATGTTTGATATGGTGTAATTATATAAAGTATACATATAGATAAAGTATCATTGTAATTCTTTAGTTCTGTCTATGTGTCATCAGTTTCCTGTATTATACTGGTCTGTGCACTGTGCAGGCCTCTCCGTACCCTCTGATTCTGTCTCTGGAGAATCACTGTTCAGTGGAACAGCAGGAAGTTATGGCCCAGCAGCTGCGCTCTATCCTGGGGGATAAACTGCTCACTAAACCCCTTAACAATCACAAGTGTGACAGCCTTCCCTCACCAGAGGTACTGTGGAAATACAGGTCCATACTGACATTTCTGTCCAACTGTATGCTGTATCTGTGTTGTCTTCCCTATATTTACACTTTCTTTGCACTCACTTTCTTTCTTTCTTTTTATATTATTTTGTAATTATGTAGAGCATGACTTCTAAGTATATGTTGATTCTATGTTTCAGTTTGTCTTGACTGTCTGCTTGAGCTCATCCTGCCTGTGGTCATCAAATACTGTCATCAGAGAGTCAGAAATCCAGAGCGACTTACATTTATCTAATTTTTTTTATATACAGTATCTCACAAAAGTGAGTACATCCCTCACATTTTTGTAAATATTTGATTATAACTTTTCATGTGACAACACTGAAGAAATGACACTTTGCTACAATGTAAAGTGGTGAGTGTACAGTTTGTGTAACAGTGTACATTTGCTGTCCCCTCAAAATAACTCAACACACAGCCATTAATGTCTAAACCACTGGCAACAAAAGTGAGTACACCCCTAAGTGAAAATGTCCAAATTGGGCCCAATTAGCCATTTTCCCTCCCCGGTGTCATGTGACTTGTTAGTGTTACAAGGTCTCAGGTGTGAATGGGGACGAGGTGTGTTAAATTTGGTGTCATCGCTCTCACACTCCCTCATACTGGTCACTGGAAGTTCAACATGGCACCTCATGGCAAAGAACTCTCTGAGGATCTGAAAAAAAGAATTGTTGCTCTACATAAAGATGGCCTAGGCTATAAGAAGATTGCCAAGACCCTGACACTGAGCTGCAGCACGGTGGCCAAGACCATACAGCGGTTTAACAGGACAGGTTCCACTCAGAACAGGCCTCGCCATGGTCGACCAAAGAAGTTGAGTGCACGTGCTCAGCGTCATATCCAGAGGTTGTGTTTGGGAAATAGACGTATGAGTGCTGCCAGCATTGCTTCAGAGGTTGAAGGGGTGGGGGCTCAGCCTGTCAGTGCTCAGACCATACACCGCACACTGCATCAAATTGGTCTGCATGGCTGTCGTCCCAGAAGGAAGCCTCTTCTAAATATGATGCACAAGAAAGTCCGCAAACAGTTTGCTGAAGACAAGCAGACTAAGGACATGGATTACTGGAACCATGTCCTGTGGTCTGATGAGACCAAGATAAACTTATTTGGTTCAGATGGTGTCAAGCGTGTGTGGCGGCAACCAGGTGAGGAGTACAAAGACAAGTGTGTCTTGCCTACAGTCAAGCATGGTGGTGGGAGTGTCATGGTCTGGGGCTGCATGAGTGCTGCCGGCACTGGGGAGCTACAGTTCATTGAGGGAACCATGAATGCCAACATATACTGTGACATACTGAAGCAGAGCATGATCAGTATGCAGTATTCCAGCATGATAACGACCCCAAACACACCTCCAAGATGACCACTGCCTTGCTAAAGAAGCTGAGGGTGAAGGTGATGGACTGGCCAAGCATGTCTCCAGACCTAAACCCTATTGAGCATCTGTGGGGCATCCTCAAACGGAAGGTGGAGGAGCACAAGGTCTCTAACATCCACCAGCTTCGTGATGTCGTCATGGAGGAGTGGAAGAGGATCCAGTGGCAACCTGTGAAGCTCTGGTGAACTCCATGCCCAAGAAGGTTAAGGCAGTGCTGGAAAATAATGGTGGCCACACAAAATATTGACACTTTGGGCCCAATTTGGAAATTTTCACTTAGGGGTGTACTCAATTTTGTTGCCAGCGGTTTAGACATTAATGGCTGTGTGTTGAGTTATTTTGAGGGGACAGCAAATTTACACTGTTACACAAGCTGTTACTCAATACCTTACATTGTAGCAAAGTGTCATTTTTTCAGTGTTGTCACATTAAAAGATATAATCAAATATTTACAAAAATGTGAGGGGTGTACTCACACTTTTGCTAGATACTGTATGTATATATACACCAGTCAGACATAACATTAAAACCACTGGCAGGTGACGTGAATGACATTGATTATTTAGTTACAGTGGTACCTGTCAAGGGCTGGGATATATTAGGCAGCAAGTGAACAGTCATTTCTTGAAGTTGATGTGTTGGAAGCAGGAAAAATGGGCAAGAGTAAGAATCTGAAAGACTTTGACAAAATGTGCTGGCTAGACAATTAGGTCAAAGCATCTGGGTCTTGTGGAGTGTTCCCTGTATGCAGTAGTCAGTACCTACCAAAAGTGGTCCAAGGAAGGACAAATGGTTAATGGCTGAAAACGTTAATGCTGGCATGGTAGAAAAGTGTCAGAACACATAGTGCATCACGGATTGCTGTGTATGGGGTTGCGTAGCTGCAGACAGATCTAAGTGCCCATGCGTACCCCTGTCCAGTGCCTACAATGGGCACATGAGCACCAGAACTGGACCATCGAGCAATGGAAGAAACTGGCCTGGTCTGATCACATTTTCTTTTACGTTATGTGGCCGGCCGGGTGCGTGTGCAGCGTTTACCTGGGGAAGAGATGGCACGAGGATGCACTTTGGGAAGATAGCAAGCCGGCAGAGGCAGTGGCAACGGTATTCCCTAATGGCAGTGGCCTATTTCAGCAGGATAATGCGCCCTGCCACTCTGCAAAATTTGTTCAGGAACAGTTTGAGGAACATGACAAAGAGTTCAAGGTGTTGACTTGGCCTCCAAATTCCCCAGATCTCAATCCGATCGAGCATCTGTGGGATGTACTGGACAAACAAGTCTGATCCATGGAGGCCCCACCTCATAACTTACAGGATTTAAAGGAGCTGCTGCTAATGTCTTGGTGCCAGATACCACAGCACACCTTCAGAGGTTTTGTGGAGTCCATGTCTTAAAGGGTCAGAGCTGTTTTGCTGGCAAGCCCTACACAATATTAAGCAGGAGGTTTTAATGTTATGGCTGCTTGGTGTATTATAAATAAAGGTATCCATGTTCCCAACCAACCAGTCCAGCAGCCAGCCAACTTTCATGCAGTACTGTTAAACAAAACATGACCCTGTTTCCGGGTAATTGTTCATGTTTGAAATTAGGTTAATGCATTTTGCATTCCTATACTCTGGAGTGATTCATTATTATCTTATTATATTTAGAAAACGATCCATTATATCTTTTTATGTCCCAGAACGTTGTATGCAGTGCTGGATAAATGGAGTATCTGTGTCAAAGTATTTGAATAGCAAAATCTTGAAATATTGGGATGCGCAAAGTAGCAACTGATATAATCTGCATAAAAATATACAAAATTGCCTCGGGTCCCCGCAACACATCTGGTAGTATTGGCAAGTTCTTCAAACAAATCTAAAATCAGCCTAAAACAAAATGCACAATTTTCCCTTTAGCCCAAATATGATATATGATCCTATGTTTTCACACAGTTTATGCACAAATCCCACCATTTCTTCAATGGATAATCTTACCTCGATACATGTATCTAAGTACTGCTGCTGTAATCATAAAGGCTGTGATGCTCATACTGAACATCACGTCAATACATTTAGTAATGTTGGACTTTACAGTATACTTGTAGAAGATTGATGATTTATAAATAAATACACAATATATTAGTGTAATCTAGACGTTCCCTTGCCACTATCACCTCTGATTTGCTCATTAAGGATCTCCATCTACATTTGGTTTTCTGTAAAGCTGCTTTGTGACATACATATAAAATTGAACATGTCTGATACATGAATCTACACATATAATGTATGTAAGTAATGAAAGACATCTTGGACAAAAGGTAGACACCAACCAGTGGACTCTGAAACTGTCTTGGTTGACAGGTTACAGTTGTATTTAATTGAACCGAACACTATGATTCATAGGTTTTGAAAAAAAACAAAACAAACCCTGATATGTAATTTATTGATCGTTCTCTGGTTTGCATGTTTGTTTTTATATTAGGAGCTGAAAGGGAAAATCCTGGTGAAGGGAAAGAAGGAACAAGTGGAGCAGGAGGACTCCAGTTCATCTGAGTCCAGCTGCTCTGAAGACGAGAGTAAAGCTGAGGGCAAAGTCAAGGCAAAGAAAGAGAGCAAGAAGGTGAACATCCAGTATTTACTGGTTATTTATTGCTGGGCTTTTTTCTGTAAACTATTACTGCTTCCTTGTGTTTTTATGAAAATATATCTCTGTGCTCAGTGTCCTGTTCACGCGAGGTCTTTTATGCCTGTATTTTAGTTTCAGTTTTATGAAGTTATTCTGTCTGTCTGTGTTTGCATGCTTGTGTGTGTGGTGTGTGTCTCTGACTCACTGTGTTTTCCAGTGTACGTGTGCTTCTTCTCCAAAGGTGTCTAAGCTGAGTCCAGAGCTCTCTGACCTGGTAGTGTACACTTGCAGCGTTCCGTTTAAAGGCTTTGATCAGGCAGCCAAGAGACCTCCTAATGAAATGTCCTCCTTCTCTGAAAGCAAAGCTCTTAAGCATATCAAAAACTCAGGTGACTTGCGTGTGTTGATACTTAACTGAAATTTACTTACTGAAACTCCATAAAATGTGTGACATTTTAAAACCATACATTTAATAGTTGTATAAATTGTTTAATAGTTGGCTTTGTCTAATAATAGATTATAATAATAAAACGGTCCATACAGGATTTCGCAGAGTTTATTTATTTTTTTTGTTATTGTCATTGTTATTGTTATAAATGCTTGAGTTTGCTGCGGCTTTTTCCCCCAATAAGCGATTTTGAAATTTTGCAATTTGTGGATTTATTTGTGGGTTCTTTTTGCCGAAAACTACTTGAATTGGCGAAATAGTTTTTCGCAGTGATGTTTGTTGGTAAACGAGACCTTTTAGCTGTCCTCATATTCGACGCACGTGAATCGAAGAGGGCTTTGGCTGAATGCGAGTTGTGATGATGTCACATGAGATGTCTTGGCCAAAATCTCCGGTAATTTTGAAAAATTGCGAGCTCCTGCGAATATTGCAGAGTTTCCTTGATTTTGCAAAATCCTGGTGGGACTGATAAAAAAGTCCCAGAGTACACGCTTATACTTCTTATGCATTACAACAGACTGCATGTTTTTCCATTAATTGCCTTCCATTTACAGGGAAGTTCTTTGTACGGCATAACAGCTGGCAGCTCAGCAGGATCTACCCTTCTGGTCAGCGCCTGCAGTCCTCCAACTACAACCCTCAGGACATGTGGAACGCCGGCTGCCAGATTGGTAAATTTTATTGCATGCTTCTTAAGAAGGCCTTTCCTACACTGTTAGAAACAAAAGGTAAATCTAGAACTGTTGATAGTTCTTCACTTTGTCATTTCAACTCAAGTCAAGTCAAGTGGCTTTATTGTCATTTCGACCATACACAGCTCGTACAGTACACAGTGAAATGAAACAGCGTTCCTCCAGGACCGTGGTGCTACATAAAACAACACACCTAACCATATGAGACGACACAGAACTAAATAAGACCTACACATTTCTACATAAAGTGCACGTGCAAACATGTGCAAACACCACAAGACCCTACAATAACTATGAAAACAGGACAGTAGGCACAGTAAGTGACAATGTAGCGCCAGCCAGTACAGCAGTTACGGGCACAAAAGCCCGTAACAGTATGTTTAGTATGTAAACATAACATACTATGATATAGTCATGCGGGCGGCTGTGGCTCAGTTGGTAGAGTAGGTTGTCCACTAATCGTAGGGTTGGCAGTTCGATTCCCGGCCCGCATGACCCCACGTGCCGAAGTATCCTTGGGCAAGACACTGAACCCCAAGTTGCTCCCGATGGCAAGTTAGTGCCTTGCATGGCAGCTCTGCTACCATTGGTGTGTGAGTGTGTGTGTGAATGGGTGAATGAGACACAGTGTGAAGTGCTTTGGATAAAAGCGCTATATATAAGTGTGCCATTTACCATATAGCATTCATATTCTTATACCATATATGGACATAGCATTTATTGTGGTAGCTGCAAGGGAAAGAGTGTAATAGTGACAAGAAATGAAATAGGGTATTTATATAATTAGGTTTTATAATTTATTATATTATTTCTGCACCATGAACCATTTTCGACACTTAATCCATCCAAACATAGCAACTTGTTCCTAATCATCTCTTACAGTGGCACTAAACTTCCAGACACACGGGGAGCAGATGGATCTAAATCAAGGGCGCTTCTTACCCAATGGACGCTGCGGATATGTACTAAAGCCCAGCTTTCTGTGCCAGCCTGACTCCGAGTTCAATCCTGAAAACACGGGGGGAGGACCAGGACACAACCCTACTCTCCTCATTATTAAGGTCTGTTGTCTCAGATAGATGTATTAGTTTGTCCCTTTTAATAACTCTACTATGTTAAGGCCAGATGTGAATCATACTCACAGGAGGTCGTTATGACCCACCCAGAGCCATTCGGCAGAATTATGTCTTGACACTGAAGTGATATTTTGGACAGCTTACATCTGGGTCACGTAATTAAATCTGTGGTGGTTAAAAAAAAAAAAAAAAGAGGAAGGCTAGTGCAAGATAACAAGCTAGAATATAAACCTGGAATTAAATGAATTAGCTGGAGAAATTTTCTACGAGACTATTTCTATAATTTGTGTGTTGTGTTTCAGGTCATCTCAGCCCAGCAGCTGCCTAAGCCAAACACAGAGAAACTCAAATCTATTGTAGACCCTATGGTCTGGGTGGAGATTCACGGGGCTCCCATAGACAACAACAAGAAAAAGACACACCGCATTGACAATAACGGCATGTCATCATTTCTTAATGAGCATACACAATAGCTGTTATTTTTAACTCCTGTGTGTGATCAGATACCTCAGTGAGTGTGTGTGTGTGAGAGAGAGAGAGAGTGTGTGTGTATTTAAGTCATGTTTCTCTCCTGTGTGTTCTTACTCAGGCTTTAACCCCAGGTGGGACTGCACCTTTAAGTTTCTGTTACATGTGCCAGAGCTGGTCCTAGTTCGCTTTTTAGTGGAGGATCATGATTACACAGCACGAAATGAGTTCCTGGGCCAGTTCACTCTCCCATTCACCAGCATGCGCACAGGTATAAGCTTATAGTTCTTATAGATTTGCATCTAACTTTTCAATACATAATATTGTAGAAAGAAATGTACATTTCATGCTTTCCAAGGGTTTTGTAGTATCTGTGCATGATCAGGCACAATGGTGGTAATAAATAACCATGACCATACACAGTTTTCCCTGAAAAAGTAGTCCCATCACTGAAAAAAACAACAATTCATACAAATTCATTCATTCATTCATTACTCATCTGTTATCCTATTCAAGGTGATGGTTGATCTGGAGCCTAACACGGTGGCTTAGTGCAGTGGTTTTCAAAGTGGGGGCTGCCAGGGGGCGCCTGGGGGCCCTCAACAATTTGGTGTGAAAAATAAATAAATACATGATTTTCTCTTTCTCACTGTCAGACAACCACACACACACAATCAATTCCTAATCTAATGTAATGTAAAGATGTAAGATGTAATTATTAATAAAAAAGGGGGATATATTCAGAAGTCAGTATTATTAATGTGTTTTAAAGACATCTTGTAAACGGGGGGCCTTGGTCAAATGTTAATGCCATTTGGGGAGCCTTGCCCTGGAAAAGTTTGGGAACCCATGGCTTAGTGGTTAGCACATTTGCCGCGCACCTCCAGAGTTGGAGGTTCAATTCCTGCCCTATGTGTGCTTTGGGTGTTTCCTCCAGGTACTCCCAATTTCCTCCAGTTGTAGGCTGATTGGCATTTTCCAAATTGTCTGTAATGTGTGATTGTGCCCTGTGATGGCTTGGCACCATGCCTCGTGCCCTGAGTCCCCTGGGATAGGTTCCAGGCTTCCTGTGACCCTGTGTAAGATGAGTGGTACAGAAAGTGGATGGATGGATAGACAGTCCATGCACCAGCATGTTTTAGGGAGGTGGAAGAAAACCAGGGAACGCAGTGGAAACCCAGAGAAACTCATTACAAAAAGTAACCCAAGCTCATGATCAATGCAGGGACACTGGTGCTGCGAGATGGCAGAACTACCCACTCCACCATCATGCCGTCATTATAAGGCATTAATTTACAAATACATCTGAATCCAGTCTTCGTAAATATGTTCAACAAAAATGTCAGCAGAAAAGCATTCGCCCTATCATGAATTTGAATCCCGACAGTGCCACAGACTTTTGTAGCGGGTGCTTTCTGGGTGTGTTTTGTGGGTGGGAGGGATGGCATCCTCTCTCTCTGCCCTGTCAGTCAGAGTGACACTCTCCAATTGCATGCATCTGTGAGCTTATGTATGTGGAAGAGGGTAGACAGCACTTTCCTCAAAGTGTGTTACGCAGCATGAGCAGCAGTTTTGAAAAGATGCAGTTGGCCGGATGCACGTGTCATGAAGGTTGCAATTATTAGTCTTCACAGAACTCAGTTGGTAAATGTCGTATGATAGGGGAGAGCTAAGTGGTGGGGGAATGTGCAGGTGAACAAACTTCCATTATAGGTCCTATAGGTTTTCTCTTCCTTTCAAAAGTAAAGAAACCTTCTTATTGTTATTGGTTGTGCAATACAGATACACTTACACTACAGATTAGGTTGAAAATCCTTTAAGGTATCCTTTAAGTGATCCACTAAATACCAACTTCTCTGAAATAAAATATCTGTTTTACAGGTTACAGACATGTGCGGCTACTGAGAGCAGACGGTTCAAGACTTACGCCTGCCAGCCTCTTCATTCACGTCAAGGTCAAACCCAATTACAGCAGCCACAAGCATGTCATGTCAACCAAAGCCTAGTCGAACACAGGAAATATAATCATTCAGCACCTGGACTACTGACTGGGTTACAACGGTTGATATTTTAATGTACAGTAATAATGACTTCATTTATATTCTGTCTGTGTTATTGTTCATTCTTTAAATAGGGAACTTACTGAGAAAGATGTGATGCAAATTAATCACAGAGACCAAACACAAAAAGCTGAGGAGTATATTCACTGCAGAATATAAACCAGGTTTGTCTCAATAAAGCCAGAGGTTTTTCAGGTCCCGGCATTGCCCCAGGGGATTATATGCATTAATGAAGTAACATAAAACCGGTCAAGATATTTATTATGTAATTATATAATGTCTTTAGAAATGATGAAGCAATACAGTAGGTTTCAGGTTTTTTTTTTGTCATGTAACGTGTCAAATGTAGCAGTATTTATTAAAATCCTTTAGGTATCTCTTGCAACTGAAGAATACTGTTGTTTAAAATGACACTGTGCTTAAACTAAGCATGATGAGGTTTCGAGAGCATTGTGGTGCTCATGGATTGCAAATGTAGCCTTTTTTTTCTCTCTTGATTGTTGGGAAAGAGTTGTTGGCAAAAAGCATGTTGGCAATGTGATCATAAAAACACTGAAACTGGACAGAAAAAATGTCTCGCTAAAAATGTACCGTCCAGTACAAACCTTTCAGGGCTGATATGAACAATGCTGTTTATTTTATATAATAGGTTAAAAAAAAAAACTTAACTGCTGAAGTAATCTTTTTGACATGATGGTGATGATCTGCATCACTCACTGTTATTCCTGTCTATTTGTCATATTTATATTATTATAAGTTTAAGGATTACTAATCAAAATTCACAATTCTGTTGTTTCGGACAGAACCTGATGTTTGCATGTGTGAACATTCTGAATAATTGAACATGTATGTGAGACCCTGCTTTAAAAAAATGTATATGGCTATTACAGCCCTGACTACCATTCCTTAAGTAAGTAACATTCCATCTGCACACATGCATTGTTTTAGCTGTAGAACCACAACCTTATAATAATTATAAGTTTAATTTTGGAGGTCAGGTTCGTTTAACTCTGTTAAAGCTGAGACACCAGCATCTGTTTTTAGACAGTATATAGTCGTCCCCCCCCCCCATTTAATTTTGAGATTGATAAAATCATACATTCTTTTTGTACAATAATGCCAATGCTTTTAAAATCTTGTTGAACAGGTCTGCCAGATGTGTTGGAATTAAGAAGCACTTCATTATTTTGTTTAGTTATCATGTGCTAGTAAATGCAAATTAGTAAGGAGAAATGAAAACCCTTGCTGTTATTGTTATTTGAAAAATGTGGTGGTAATGGTGAAAAGGGAAACAGCTTATTTGCACAGTTGAAGAAGCCATACTGTTACCTATGTGAGATGTATGTATTACAGCCATCAATAAGTCTATAGAATTGTCATGTACTGTACTGTAATGCCAAAATATTTCATTTGTAATCTCCAAATATACATAATAAACACTTTTTTTTTGTTAAATTGAATTTGAGAGTTGTCTCTAAATGAATTCTTGTTAATTTGAAAAGCAACAGTTGACTCTTACAGCTGTTATCAAGCATGATTGGTGACACTGAAGCCCTCTGATGGTGGATGTTTGGAAGTACATTTCTGCATGTAACACAGGAAAACTCTTGTGCATTCATCCAGCCATTGAATACCAAGGTTTTCCTAGCTATGTGCATACATGCATTTTATTTTATTCTTTGAATAAAACTATAGTCCTTTCCAAAAAAAGTGTTTTAGGAAGGTTAGTAAAAATATAAGCTTTATTCGTGGACATAGTGGACTGGTGAGAAACGTTTAAAGGTGCACTAGTCAACCAGTTAAAATAAAATAAAATAAAAAAGCTTTAAATCTGAACTGTTACTATTTTCATTAATAATGAAAACAAACAATAGTGAAGAAAAAGTAATTTAAAAAAAACTCCAGACGTTATTCTGTACCTCATATTGCTTTATACATTTAACAATATTTTTAAAATGAGTGCAATATGGACGGTTAATCAACATCCAGTTACATGTTACATCCGGTTTCCTGTTAGAATTATATAAATGTATCAGTATGTTTTAATTTTAAAATATCAATACTAGACCCTGTAAAGATTTATATGTACCACATGTGTCTGTTTCCTTTTGTCCAAACATGATCTTCTCGGGAGCGTTTACGTGATCAGTTGTATCTTTTCTTGTTTTTTTTTTTTTTTTGAGATGAAATCCTAGAAACTCCTATAATTTAATTTACCTTTCAGTAAATAAGCAAAACTTCACCTTCAGCATGTTTACAGTTTGGCAAACTCAAAGCCATGAAGACTGCTTGGGTTAAATGGGTTAATTATCAATGACTAAACTGACTTCATTATCCACAGCAGTGTCTGTGTGCTAATCCATAGAGATTATTGATGGATATTCGTTAACCCCTGCTGGGTTCTGGTATGCAGTATGGATGTTCAGACAGCTCCTGAATTATATTGTTCAGATAATAAGGCATATCAGTATCAGGAGGGTGGGGAAAGAGAAAATAGAAGTTGGGTGGCCCCTCCCCAAACCCTGCTGCTGTGTGAGATAAGGCCTTGACTCATTTACATACACACACACACCTCTGCTATAGAAAGGAGTCGACAGAGAGACCGATTCAATGCCTGAAAATACACAAATGGCCGAGGACAAAAGCCCGTAACTGCTTTTTATCTTTACATTGTAGTGTCTGTCCTTAATGAGTTAGAGCTTGATGACTGTGTTTTTTTTTTGCTTTGTTTTGAATTCAGTGAGAAGAGCTCGGAGAGTGGTGATGCTGGGAAGAAGAAAAAGAAGCCAAAAAAGGACAAGGGCCAAACATGGGTTAGGGAGGGACCACCGGACCCTTTTAAAGTGGTGTGTACTTGATAGCAAAATATAAAGTGCATGTAAAATGCATTTATGCCACCTTAACAACTGTATCTTCTACACTGTTGTGAGCAGTTAGTATTTTTAAAGCAGCTACTCCAGGACAAATAATCAGTGATCTTGTGGATCTTTTCTAACCTGTCTAGTTGGATGCCCTCCCTGAACAGAAGCAGCAGGAGATCCAGAAAGCACTGCACCTCTTCTCTCTGAGCCAGGGTGCACCCAAGAGCCTGAAAGAAGCCAACAGGCACAGTTTCCGCTTCTGGAACAGCCAGCCAGTCACTAAGATAGGTACAGAGCTAATGACAGGGTTTATAGAAGCCTTAAATAGAAATGGATCACAATAGTCTGAGTCTGCAACTCTCCTCACTCTCACAGCACATGTTCAGACACAGTTTAAGTTTTATTATGTTTTCTGAAGGCTCTGCGGCTTGGTTCCTTCTTATCTCACTGATCTACGGGGCGGCTGTGGTTCAGGTGGTAATGCGGGTTGTCCATTAATTGCAGGGTTGGTGGTTCGATTCCCAGCCCATGTGACTCCACATACTGAAGTGCCCTTGGGCAAGACACTGAACCCCAAGTTGCTCCCGATGGCAAGTTAGCACCTTGCATGGCAGCTCTGCTACCACTGGTGTGTGAGTGTGTGTGTGAATGGATGAATGAGACACAGTGTAAAGAGCTTTGGAAAAAAGCGCTATATAAGTGCAGACCATTTACCATCTATACTCCTGCCTTGGCAATAGGTGCACCAAAAGTGTGGAACAGCTTATCCACTCATCATTAGCCGTGCCTCTTCTATATCTGTCTTTACATTATATCTGTACATCTGTCTAATATTTGGTGGTGTTTAATTTATTTAAAAGGACTGTCTGGATCAATGGGGTGTTTTTCACTTTTTATTCCTGCATGCTTTAATGGCTTCTTCGTGTGCATTTTAGTTGTCTTTTCTGTTGAGGAAACTATTTTGTACAGCCCTTCGAACAAATTTTGCTTTGAATGTGTTTCTCTTCTCACAGGTTAGTTTGTATGAAATAAAAGAATGCCTTGGTGTGGGAAACTGACATTAAATACTGTTTGAACAATATCTTTCCATGTGACGAAGGCCTTCCACTGACATTCATCTTGTGCTTCTTGAACTACTGCCACAGTGCATGTTTAGATTTGATGGTGCCTTTGCTGGCATTTCTTGTTTTGAAGGAGAGGAAGTGACATCACATGGACCCATACAGTCAGAGAAACCCAAAATTCGACAGGAGTGCTATTCTCTCCCTGAAGGCTTCTGCTGGGACACGGTGGATCTAGAAAACCCAGAGCAGGTGGACTGCAAATCTTTCTACTTTAAGTTCTCATTTCCATATCTTGCTCTCTAGTGAGCATCAGGGTCCATTTTGGTTGGAAAAGAATATGTCTAACTTTATATGATGAGATAATATTTATGTGCAATCCATATTTTCTTCCACTTTTTCTTTTTCTTTTTCTTTTTTTTTTTTTTTGATTGTCTTGTGTATTTTGATTTGGGTGCATGTGCCTGTGTGTACAGCTGGGGGAGTTGTGTACGTTGCTTAATGAAAACTACACCGAAGAGGATGACAACACACTTCGCTTCCACTACTCCCCCGAGTTCGTGCTATGGTGAGTGTTACCTCTGATGGGCAGCGTTGTCTCAGTTTACAGTATGGCTGGCGCAGCATGATTAAACGTGAAGTGTGTAATGTTTAATTGTGTTTCTTGACCTACATTATAATAACCAAATAATACCAAAGATACCTTCAAAAAACTGTGATTCACAATATCAACATGCAGTTGATCTCAATAGTTTCTCTGCTTTTTCTGGTCACGAAATAGGCTCTATTTCTATTTCTGTCTAGAGGCATAAGCACGTTTCATACATGCACTTTTATTCTGGAAACTAATGAACACTTAAACAGAAAAGGGCTGAGTGTGGGTAGACTGATGTTATATTTTACTAATACAAGACAGTACAATTCCCATATAGTTACTGGGAAGCACGTGAATGACGTGATTGCAAGTGTGAACTGTTTGGAGACTGTGAATGTCCAAACATTACTGATGAAAGTGTGAAAGTGGATATATATGTAATTTCCAGTAGTTTCAGGGGTGGAATTGGTTGGGGAAAATTCAAATGAACTAGCAAGCTGGTTAATGTTTTCGTTGCAGTTTGCCTCACAGGCTGCAGAGGGCTCTGAAAACGACAAACTGCTCCTTTAAATATAACTAAATGTATGATTGTTTTTGTTTTTATTTTTTTTATGTTTTCATTTTTTATTAAATATTTCAATATTTACACATTTTTACCTAACCCTCATTTCATAATTTCTTCCCCTAATTCCCTTAACTCTTCTACATTTTCCTCATATCTCCATTTATCTACCTTTTTATTCCATCCCTCCCCTTATTTATTATGTTAAAATAGTCTAGTTTAGTCTAGTCTATTGTTTGTTTAGTTTACTAGTGGGTTATACACCAAGACAAATTCATTATAAATGTAACATATTTGGCAAAATACACAGATTTTGATTGTGATTGTTTAAGGGCTCTGTGTCCCCCTGGTTGGCAGCCTGAGTGGTACTGTGGAGTGCGAGTGGACTCTAACAAAAAATTAGTGGGCTTCATTAGTGCTGTCCCTTCCACGGTTAAAATATACGACATGTAAGTACATTCTCATTCTCGGTTTTTGCATAGATCTCAACAGATTTTAACGATCAATTTCCAAACTCTACAGAGAGAAGAAGATGGTGGAGGTAAACTTCCTGTGTGTGCATAAGAAGCTGCGCTCCAAGCGTATGGCTCCAGTCCTTATCCGTGAGATCACCAGACGGGTCCTGCAGCAGGGCTTATACCAGGCCATCTACAGTGCCAATGTTGTGTTACCAACTCCTGTGACAAGCTGCAGGTATGAGACTTTATCAGCTTTTTCAATGCCCCACTGCATGGTTAGCTAATGTCACTCTGATTGACAAGGCAGAGAGAGATTAATACCATTCTAATAATCATTCACCCAGACACCATGGTTAATTTTGCTCTCTAGACTTTGGCCCACAGTTGGCTGTAGCATCAGATTAACCTGAATGTGACAGTTTTTTTCTCTCGCACGCTGTCTCTGCGTTAACAGGTACTGGCATCGATCCCTGAACCCACGTAAGTTGATTGAGCTAAATTTCTCAACTCTTCCACCCCACATGACCCTGAAGCGTGTACTCAAGCTGAACCGACTGCCTGAGGTGGGTCTTTATGGTGCTAAAAGATGCTGTTGATATAGAGTAATAGTTGTAATTTGGTGTTCTTTTATTTAGAAATACCTTGTTACAAGTTCCTTACATCTTTACAGTTCTCATTCAGGAGTTCACTATCTTCTTTGTCTTATTTCCTCTTGACAGATGACCAAGACTGCTGGCCTACGCCTCATGACTTTGGCTGATGTACCCAAAGTTCAGGATCTTCTGAGACAGTATCTAAAAGACTTCCAACTCCTCCCCATATTAAACAAGGAAGAGACCCAGCACTGGTTCCTGCCCAGAGATGGTATCATTGATACATATGTAGTCGAGGTTAGTTTGCATACGTCATACAGGGGACATGGGAATCTTTGAGCAAGAATACACATTGAACCTTTTCCATTCTCACTTCTCTATTCTGTTTAATTCGTCGTCAAAACCTCTGTTCTGGTGCAGGAGAGTAGAACTGTGTAACCACATTAATGAGTAAACATCTCTTTTCTGTGCTTCCATCATTCACTGACCTTTGCTGAACATTGTTCTTGCAGGGTTTCGGTGGTGTACTAACTGATATGGTTAGTTTCTATACCTTGTCTTCGACTGTTTTGAACCACCTTAGCTATCGAAGCCTGAAGGCAGCATACGCTCTTTACACAGTCACCACTGCTACCCCACTACAGCAGCTCATGGAGGATGTCCTCGTCATAGCAAAAGCAGTGAGTCTGTCCATATATGTCATCAAAGATCTCTAAGGTGGTACAGTGTTAGGAAACTGAACCTCCAATCACCATCAACTTTACCTTTCAGAGGGGATTTGATGTGTTCACTGCCCTGGACGTTATGAGAAATAAGGCATTTCTGGAACCTCTGAAGTTTACGCAAGGAGACAACACTATGCATTACTACCTTTACAACTGGACATGCCCTAACATAACCCCAGATAAGGTGACCACATTATTACAAATAGCTGTGTGATGGATTTTCTATGTTGCTTATATTATGCAGCTGCAGAATAAAATGTGTGAAAGCAGAGAGTGAAATACAAGCAGCGGATCAAACAGAGATGTAAACATGGTTGTTCCTCTTTCAGGTCGGCATGGTGCTCAAATAATATCTTCAGAGCCACCAAAGGAGAGATGGTACCAGTGAATGCTTTTGCTACTGTAATCTTTATTAAACGGATCACCTCAAATTATATCGAGATACATGTACGCAGTTCAAGAGGTGGATGTCTGGGAAGCTGGTTCAATGGTGGCAGCCGGGATGGATCAAAAGATACATATTATAGGAGTTTGTTAACATGTAAACAATAAAATATGAATAACATGTGAATGACATCTATTACAATAATTTGATTACTAACATATCAAGTCAATGGGAAACTAATGAAAATATGCATACCATCGTAATTTGTTCTTGGGGGGTACTTTAAAAGTTAAGACATACAGTATAGCCTCTCATCACCTATCATCAATGGAAATGAGATTACAGTAACATTTATTTCTAAAGTTTATTATTAAATCATGTAGATTTATTTATTAGTCTCTACAGTGGATATACAGTACAAATTCACAGTTGTTTTGTGAATAAAGTCGCAAATGAAGATAAATAATGCCAGATATTTTCCCCACATTTGTAAATAGAGAATTTGAAGAAATAATAAACGTAATAATAATTTTATAAAACACTGTAGTTACATAAATGTCCACACCATTTGAATGATTTACTCTATATTTACTCTATATTTCTAAGGTGACATTAACGATGGCAAACTGTATAACATGGATTATCTTGGCAGTGTGGTGGCATAGCATTAACGCCTCACAGCTTCAGGGTCCCTGGTTTGATCTGGGGTCAGCTGGGTTACTGTCAGTGCAAAGTTTTTGTGCATGTTTCTTCTGGGTTCTTTGGCTTCCTCCTACCTTTCTCCTACCCTACATGAGTAGGGAGATTGGCTAAGATACATTGCCCCCAGGTGTGAATGAGTTTGTGAATATGTGTATGCATGGTGCCCTGTGAGCCCATCTAGGGTGTATTCCTGGTATAGGTTCAGGATCCACCATGACCCTGACCAGGATAAAGTGGTTACTAAAAGCAAATGAGTGAGTGAATGAGTGATTTCTTGATTTCTGATTTTACATCACAAAAACCTCCAGTTTCAATAAGGGTGTGTAAACTTTTCTTACCCACTATATATCCCTTTCCCTCAGAGCATAAGAAGGCTACTGTCCTTACTCTGAAATCATCAAGCAACTTCTGATTGTACACTAATCTGGTAATGTTGATGTTCTTGAGGATGACCTGCTTCTCCAGTGTGATTTTCTTTGATTCTTTGTTTCTGTAATCTGCATTCAGATTGTGTTCATACAAGCTTTTAATAAATGAAATAGTGATTCCAGCCATTAGGTGTTTTTCTAGTTTTTAGTTGTGGAACAGATATACAGGGAGTCATGAAGAAGAATACAAAGAGTCCAGATAGTTATGATCAGTCATATTTATGGGCTGATATTCATTCCAGTTATCCAGACCACCCTTGGCATTAGTGCTGGTGAATGTGGAGAGCAGCATTCTGTTGTCTTGCTCTACTTGCATGAATCACTTGTGCTCCATCTGTTGCACAGGGATTTCTAGACCAAAACAGTGTGTGTGTGTGTGTGTGTGTCTGTGTGTGTATGTGTGTGTGAGAGAGAGAGAGCTTTCTAAGCTTGCCTCAATTTTTTTTCCATTTTCAGATGGCAGTGCAGAAATGTTCTATGAGGTTTGGTGTCTACAGAGGGCACCACAGAGCAACAACAACAAAACCCACCACCACCAACAACAACAAAAAAACAGTTAGCTGCCATACCTAGTATCTCTGATGAATTTCTAATGTACTTTGTATGCCGTTGTTTATTCTGTCCATGTAATATGTATAGCAACGACTATCCCACCCATTTCTCAAACCGTTATACTGGCCAGTTGATCCAGCAATGACTGGGACTCTTTCTTCATCCTGTAATGAGTGTACCATAAGCGGTTCCATGGTGTAATGGTTAGCACTCTGGACTCTGAATCCAGCGATCCGAGTTCAAATCTCGGTGGGACCTGCCTTATCTCTTTGACAGAGGTGGCTCAGCAGTTATTTAGAAGGTGGTTTGAGGGGAGGGTTCAAGCCTAAGCACCGCCAATCTATCACCGTTGGTCCCTTGAGCAAGGCCCTTAACCCTTTCTGCTCCAGGGGCACTGCATCATGGCTGAACGCAGCTTCCTAACAAATTATTTATGTACAGTGTGAATATGACAAATAAAGGCTTTTATGTATATATACACTGTTTACAGTGTTACAGAGCTGCCTGTTTACTCTAAGAGGATATTATTTTCACGAGCAATACAGTGGAGGCTTGAAACGATGGCAACACACGACATATCAAACGGATGATAACCAAATGACTCTCCACACGAATTTAGAGATTTTTTTTTCTCCTCGTGAATACATCACTGTAGTTTTATATTTTATGACATTACATTGGTGTGCTTATAAAATGTGTAATACCCCAGAATAACAGCAGAGGGCAGACGAGTACTAGCGCGTTCCATTTAAACTGTAGAGTTTTACACAAAACATACCTATTTCCGAATTTTCTAACTACCAAAGTGAGAAATATCTAAGGACAGAAGTATTCTGCAGACTTCTGAAATTTTGAGTGTCAGGAGCAGCTCATAACGTGTGTAATACCCGGATCACTGGACGTTACAATTAGCACGTGCATAGAAAACATTCCTCGTAGTAGCTAACTAACGACACTGAAACTAAACAATGAATACATATGGCCTGTGAAAACAACACCAACGCTATTTGTTTTCATGGTGTATATTTAAGTACAAATATGCTCATTTAAATAAAGTTTATACCACTATCTGAATCTAACTCGCTCTTCATGGTGGCGTCTTTAGCTAACTTTGAAAACCCTTCTTCTAATCTTGATTATTTTATTTAGTTCTCTTCTCGTAAACAGAAGAAGAAGCACAGTGAATGTGACTGGACGTGAGCTAAATCCCGAATGACTCCCTATATCCTATGTAAGCGCTCTACGTTGGTGTATGGAATGACGCAGGGCCTGTGTAGTGCACTATGTGTCCAGAACGCGCGGTTTGGGATCGAGCCTGAGTGCCGAGGCTTTGTGTTCAGACTGAACGCGGAACAGAGTGAAAGCTGCGCGCGGACAGAGGGCGGGATTTCAACTTTTCGAAACGGCTGGGACGTTTAGTCCATTCTGCTCCCTGAAGCCGGACTGTCAGTTGTATTTACGCGTGGGGTTTGACAGAAGTTTGTCTTTTAAAACTAGCCACATCCGAAAGCAAACACTGCAGACTTATTGTTTCAAATCCAGACAAAAGCTTGAGAAACTGCATCGCCTCTGCGCGAGCTTCCCCCCCCACTAAAAACAACAACAACAACAACAACAAAGACTTACCATTTGAATGAGAAGTGCACATTTAGTTCGGTTTAACATTCAGTGCAGTCAGGAGGAAATGCACTAATGAGCCAGTGTTACTGCTGCAAACTTTGACTGGAGAGTTGAGTCCTGAAAGGGAATGGAGTAGCTCTGAACTCCTGCCTGATTGGGAATAAACACTACACAGGTAAGTGCTACCTGACCTTGCTTGTATCTGGGGCTGTATTTGTTGATCACACTCTTTCTAAACCTCCTTCATTCTTTGCTTGAGCATTGAAATTTTATGTTAATGATCCTTATGTTCATGATCTCTCTTTCTCTGTCTTTCATACTTTGTGTGTAAATGGTGTAAATCACAAGTGTGGTTCAGGATTCAGGAGTTTATTTCAGTATCTCTCAGGTTCTCTCTGTCTGTTCATCCTGGTAGGTTGCTTGAGAAAAATGTGAGGATTTCCACTCTGCTATATATGCTGAAGGTTCTGTTCTGGTGTTTCCTCTTAAATATTAATTAAGATCCTCGTCTTTCTTCCATTCGCTGGAACCGTATGCATGATGAGGACATGCACAGTGTCATTATGTCAAAGCCCTTTCCGAGGAGGACATCTGGACAGCGTTCCTCCGAGCTTCTGGGAAAGTGTTCTGTAAGGCACCTGCAAAAACAACAGCAGACGCAAACAAGCAGAAAGGCTCGGAATGACTTCACCACATCACCCAGCGAGTACTGACTCACGGATTAGGGAATTGAGCTGTTGCACAAGAGAACCGGTTCATTATTTTGCAAACAATACTCTATAGATTTTTCACACTGAACAAAATATTCTTGTGACTTCTATTATTGTGTGTGTGTGTGTGTGTATTTGCTTTCTACATTCCCTGGCTTTAACATATAGGCCTTTTTTTTTTTTTTTTTACAATAAGCAACTCTAAAAAAAAGGAAAAGTCAAAAAAGCACTAAATCCAAGCTGAAGTACCTCATGAAGAGTGTCGTAAACCTTTCGTAATACATGAATAGACACGTCTCTAACGTGACGTGATCTGTGATCTGACCGTCAAATAAATTCAATTAAAACATGTCCTCAGGTGAGCAATGAATGCAAAGGAAGTGATGGAAGGGCAGATAAAAACAAAAACAAAGGGGTGAAAAGGGTACTTGGCACTGTACACACATACTGTACGCGCACACAACAAACTGCTGTCTGTTAGACATGCTGCTGAATACCTTAAAAGCTCAGACAAGTCCTAGCAGATATTTAAATCAAAGGTTGAACATTCCAGGTTCTTCTCACCCACCTTGTTTATTTTGATCCGTGTAATGGAAGATGTGCAAACAAGCATCTTTGTTACTAGTGCTCAAGGGATTATGTCGAAATGTGTGAAGTGTCATCTCTGAGAGGCCGAGGTAAAGCGGGACGTTCCTCATTTTGAAAGAACACCACTAATGACGTAAAGATGATTGTTCTTGGCTTAGAAGAATGGAAGACCTTTTTACCTGCCTACTTTCTTTTATATTCGTGTTTTGCTAGCAGTGTATATCCAGTCCGTACAGGATTTTATGATGTTTTTTTTTGTGTGTGTGTGATTGGTGAGGCCAAAAATGCTTGATATCGCTTCATGGTTAAATTCCCCGGCGACACTTTCTTCCCCGGTATACTTTCTACTTCATAGCATGAAATATTGTTATATAGTTTAAAGTCTATATCACTCATCCCTAGTAACCATACAGTTCTCTGTGGAGAAAGTAAATACATCATAAACGCATGATCACTAATGTTAGCTGGCCAGCTTGTTGCTGACAAAACACAAGCTTTCATGGATAGCTTGAACGTGCCGAGCTTGAGTTCTGAGCTCAGACTTCCCGTTTCTGAGTTGAGTCCAAACAGCATTATAGTATGCCTATTCACTTGGACTGACATAATAAGAATGACAGGCATAGAGGCCACACCTCCTCTAATTGAGTTGACAGGTATTTATATTATGCCTCCTTCTCTGCATAGACTTGCACACTAGCCACACCTATTTTACTGGGGATAACTTACATGGATATTGTGCCTACTTTTTCCGGATAATACTAAAGTAGTAATAAAAAGAGATGCGTGCGTACTGTTCAGAAAGCTGTTCCAGTGCCAGTGTGGCCTGCGACACATTGTGATTCAGAATAATTCAGGCCGATTCAGTTTCCTTTTGGAATAAGAATGGAGTGAATGCATTCATACTAGACTTTGTCCTTATTATTTTCTTCATATCGTCCTTCTAAAATCACATCGCAACAGAACTGCCCATATTCACCTGTTTTGGTTTTTTTTTTTTTTTTTGCTCCACCCCAGCTGAGAAAATAGTGAGTTGTAAATCCAGTGTGACTGCTACTTTTCCATTTGCAGTCCAGCCATTCTGGATTACACACAGTGAAAACTGAGATACTCTGAGCCCTGCCTGGTTTTATTCGAGTATCCTAAAGCCACAGATTTTCGGACTGCACTTAATGGTTGCTGGGAACTGATACAGCAAAATGATCGACCACAATCCAACATGGACCGGGTCTGTATTTAGGCATTTCCAGAGCAAGCAATTTGTGTTTATAAACATGTTTGTGCCTCCATAGTTGTGCAGGATCTTCTGCAAGACATTCATCTCACTCCAGATGTTGAGACATCTTATTGGAACCTTCTGGAATGTTTACAAGCAGCAGGGCTTTCAGTATGGGAATGCCTTTGTGTACAGCTCAAGTTTAACACTTAATCGCCTCATATCATTACAAACTGGTAGGATTTCGCTGTAATGCAGCTCAAAGAGGATAAGACGCAGGCCCAAAAATGAGCCTGGAAGCAAAAATGACAAATGGATACAAGGTGTTATACTGCACATGTATTCCTAGTCTTGTTCTAATGTTCACACTGAACGCCTGAATCGAAATCTATCTAAAAACAATACCAAAATGCAGGCAACGATTCCAAAGAGTCACGGTGCAATCTGTTTAAATGATAGTTTGCAAAGGTGATTAGTAATCTATTTCCTGATTTAGTCAGTAGTTTCAACAGCAAAGCAAATTACAGGTTTATATTAAAATATTAAAACCCCCGTTCTAACACGTTATCGTTTCCACAATGATGTGAACGGCGTTCGGGCCGCAGAAACTGACTCGGGAAAGTGTGTAATCGTTGATATGGGGGATTGTTCTGTGAGAAGACGTTTATTTAACGTTTATGGAAGGAGTCTCCACTGTCAGCGCTTTTTGTGACCGCCAGAGATGAAGCTGTAACTTTAGGTTTTCCGATATGGGAACGTTTCGGTTTCTCAGTACCATAACAAGCTGCATTTTTTTGTAATAATATTTTCAAGAGGGAGAATAATAGAGAGGCTGGTGAGGGAATGACAGTTTATAGCTGTTAAAACGTATGTGATAACAGGAACTAACTTGTTTCAGGGATGTTCCACAACATTAAAGGTAACTATAAATGGATAAAAAAGTATGATTTGATGTTATTTAATAAATAAGAAAACTATTAGCAGCAAATTGCTATGGTGCAAGAGGAGTAAAATTGATGAGCAGTCCGTACAGGTTTTTTTTTGGGATTGTTGTGGCCAGAAATGCTTTTGTTGTGGCTTATTTAAAAATTTGCGATGCAACTTGCTGAGTTTTTTGTGTGTTTTTTTTTCTTTCCTAGTGATGTTTGTTAGTTAATGAGACCGTTTGACGCACGCGATTTGAAGAGAACTTTGGCTGAATGCCAAATGTGATGACGTCTCTGGCGTGATTTTGAAAAATTGCAAGCTCCTTCGAATATTGCGGGGTTTGCTTGATTTTGCGTTAATTTCTGTGATTGCAAAATCTCTAAATCCTGGAGGAACTGTTTGAGCCAATTTATTGTATTCAATACGGCAACCGAGGGAAGACTGTGTTCTAGTTAAAGATCACTTTCTACATGAAGGATGGTGTGCAGCAGTAATCTGAAAATAACTGCCTTTACCACCTCTCGTGTTCTTCCTCCACACCACTTTTCGATCCAGTGACAGTAATTGTGGCTTGGCTGGGAAATCCTGCACTGTAAATATTTAGTCCTGCTGAGGACGAACATGACAGCGCCAGGATTCTGTGATGAAGAGCTTGGGTTCTGGAGAGCAGAGTGATTCCAATAAGACCCGTTAAAGCCCTTAGTGCTTAATATCATCGTTTTAATAGCTGCTGACATCCTGTGATGTCCGTGCTGCACAGCTGGTCACTGAATGAGGAATTCAACAGCACAGCTGGAACTACGTAGTAACGTTACTTTGCTGCACTTCCCTCTTTTTTCGTACAGT
This sequence comes from Ictalurus furcatus, assembly GCF_023375685.1. Lineage (NCBI taxonomy): Eukaryota > Metazoa > Chordata > Actinopteri > Siluriformes > Ictaluridae > Ictalurus > Ictalurus furcatus. The sequence goes on from NC_071267.1 coordinate 10,909,557, forward strand.
TCATTGAACAAAGATATGGGAAGTCGGTATAAGTGACCTTAATATTAAACTTGCTGTTCCTACACATTTACTTCCTCTTTAGAGGTTTTGTCAGACAATGACCGAACAAGAATTAAACAGACTGGGAAAAAATACAGCAAAATGGCATGAGACATGAACTAAGACTGGGAAAAAAATGTTGCTGTAATTTCAGTTTGTCTTTAAGATATCAATACTTAGTAGTGTTAAAATAGTGCACGGCTACAAAATGCTCGCTCTCTCCTTAGAGAGTTTTTTAACTGCTAGAGACATGTTAGTCTTTAAAATTCTTGGCTCAGACCCCTTCTCCTTTTCTCCTACCACACCCTCTTTCTTTCCCCTTTTTGCTCTCTGCACCAGAGTCATTTAATCTCCACTCTTTCAGACAGTGTTGGGTCTCAGGACACCCCATGAGCGTAAACAGAACCCCCTTTTATCTCCCGTCCTGTTCCAGATTTTCACCTGGAGTAAATTCACTTGAGATTGATACCATCATTAAAAGCAATCAGCTGGAACGCTTGGATTAGTGTAACTATAGCAAAATCCACTCGTAAACTCTGACCAAGGAGAATAGGACAGGAAGGATAGGAATATCTCTCTGGATAATGGTGTGTGATATATGCTAAATCTGACCGTTTTGACCTTGTGGGGATATTTGGCTGGTTTGCATGAGGCAAGCTCCTTTTTTGTACATGCTTTAACATGCTTGTACAGCTATTAAGAAAACTAAAAGAGACAAAAGGTTACTGAGGTTAAAGTTAGGTTTAGGTATAGTATAGCATTAATTAGCCAGTACCTCGCAGAAATGAACACAAAATCAAGCACAAATTACTGCAGATTTTCCGCAGATTTGGGCCAAGACGTGTCATGTGACGTCATCACAAAGCGCATTCAGCCAAAGTACTCTTCAAAACATGAGTACAGCTAAAAGGTCTCATTTACCAACAAACATCACTGTGAAAGTCCATGCAAAACTATTTCGTGCACCTCTAATTTTGGCCGCAATAATCACAAAAACTGGGTGAAATCCTGTACGGACTGATTATACGCATTAATGTCTATGGAAAGTCCTCATAAGGATACTAATACATTCGAATGACCTCAGAAGTGAGAATTTGGAGCTCGGAAAGATGTCATTTTTTTTTACCTTTGTACATTCAAGCTATTAAATAGGGGGGAAAACGTGGATGCGTCCATGATCAGCTTTTGTTAACAAAAATCTAGCGAGCAAAAAGTCATGAGTAATGTACAACCCTGATTCCGAAAAAGTTGGGACAGTATGAAAAATGCAAAAACAAACAAACAAAAAGAGTCATTTGAAAATTCAGTTCATCCTGTACTATATTGAAAACACATTATTAACACATTATTTGATGTTTTACTTTGTGAATTTATTTTATTTTTGAAAATATACACAATATAAATCTGATGACTGCAACACACTCCAAAAAAGTTGGGACAGTCGACTGTTTACCACTGAGTAACATCATCTTTTCTTTTAATAACACTTATTAAGCGTTCGGGCGCTGAAGACACCAGTTGCTTAAGTTTAGCAAGCGGGATCTTCCCCCATTCAGCCATTATGCATTTCTTCAGCGGCACAACTGTACAGGTCTTCATTGCCTTATTTTGCACTTCATTATACACCACACATTCTCAATCGGAGACAAGTCAGGACTGCAGGCAGGCCATGCTAGCACCTGCACTCTCTGCTTACGCAACCATGCGCTTGTAATCCGGGCAGAATGTGGTTTGGCGTTGTCCTGCTCTGGATGGCAGCAAATGTTGCTCCAAAATGTGTACATATCTTTCTTCATTAATGGTGCCCTCACAGATGTGCAAGTTATCCATGCCTTGTGCGCTGACACACCCCATACCATGTCAGACGCTGGCTTTTGGACCTTTTTGAACAGCTTTGGCCGGGAGAACATGACGGTTGTTTTGAAGTGTTGACTTGTGGGACCACAAAACACGATTCCACTGTGCTACTGTCCATCTCAGATGAGACAAAGCCCAGAGAAGACGGCGGCGCTTCTGGACAGTGTTGATGTGTGGCTCCTGCTTTGCATAGTAAAGACTTAACTTGCATCTGTGGATGTGGTTTTTGGCCTTGCCCTTTCCGCAACGAGATTTGACCGGATTGTTTGAATCTTTTAATTATATTGTGCACTGTAGAAGGTGAAATTCCCAAAATCCTACAGATTTGTCTTTGGGGATTGTTGTTCTCAAAGTGTTGGCAGATGGCGAGTCTCGACCCATCCTTGCTCTTGAAGTACTAGGACTTTTTGGAGGCTCCTTATATGCTATGATTAGACGATTGCCTCACCTGTTTCACATCACCTTCTTATTTCAACTCGTCACATCGCTATTAGTCCTAAATTGCACCTGTCCCAACTTTTTTGGAACGTCTTGCATGCATCAATTTCAAAATAAACATTTACCTTCAAAAAAACTATGCAGTTGATTAGGTAAAACATCAAATACCTTGTCTTTATACAGTTTTTTTGTTTAAATACAAGTCAAAGTACATTTACAACTCACACCTCTTTGTTTTTATTAGCATTTTTGATACAGTCCCAACTCTTTCGGAATTGGGGTTGTATATTTACCACTGCAAAACAGCGAACTGTGTAGTCACCATTGTAGATTTAACAAGCTAATACGTCTGTATGTTGATTGACTAAAGCGAATACAAACATACAGTGTAACTCATTTAAAAGTAAAGCAGTGCTACTTTGTTTACTGTTCATGCTGTGAGCAGCCATTTTTATGTCACATGCTGAACCCAGGGTTGAGGAGACCTCTCCAAGGAGTTTAAGGGATGTTTTCTTTTTTTCCTAGTCGGAGATCAGAAATTCTGACTTACGAGTATTAGTCAAACTGAGCATAAATCTAGGCTTGGTATCGCTCTCTCTCTCTCTCTCTCTCTCTCTCTCTCTGTTCTGTAGTCGCTTCCATTATCACAGTGCAGCATGCTGGAAATCTCTCTGACAGAAACAAGGTTGCACTCTTGAGGAAATTAGTGACAAAGAGAGCCATCTTCAAGCCGACGATATGGTTAACTGTAAAACAGTGATGTCTTTTTCATGGCTGTCTGCCCTGCAGAGGAAATTCTAACGTCTAAATGGCCAGAGTATATCTGATCCTCTGGGCTGATAGAGCTTCCGCTGCCACGCCCTTCCTCTTTGTGCTATCCGAATACAGAAGGCTTTAGGGGTTAAGAGTGTGTGTTATTCAGTGTGTTTACTCAGTCTTGCATTGCATTTGTGAAAATCCTTGGTGTGAGAGTAAATACCTGGTTTTGCAACACTGTTCTTAAGTTCCCGTCTTGCCTAAGCGTGAATGGATATTCTCTCACACTTTATGATTTTATAGCCTTGATTTGGTGCGTACAGTATCGTAGGGAATAAGTTGTAGTTTGTTTAGTGAATGTGTGTGTTTTTGCTCTACCCTTGTTCTGAAGAGTGTAAACAGCCAGCTGGAAGCAAAGGACAAAGGGCTGAATGGGCAGAGGCACTGATCCAGGAACAAATATTGCTCTAACCGTTGTTTGTGCTGACACAGGCCTCCGTAGGCTGGCATTGCAGTTTGTGTCTTGTTGCATGATCTGAAACGATGATGAATGCCTTATTGTAATGAGCACCCAGATAAAAGAGGTGATCATTTAAAAGATTTAATAGTCCAGACTCAGTGGGCTGGAGTGGAAGCAGCTTTTGGCAGAGACAGGTTTTGGGGAAAGGGAAGTATGCAGAGGCATCTGGGGTGTAAATGAGCACAGTTTAGCAATATATCTGTGTATGCTATGAATTCTGTGTGGTGTGTGGGTGTTTTAGCACAAAGTGTAACCCATCCATCCAATTGCTGTATTTCCTGGAATACTAGCTGTATATTTTGCAGGCAATGTGACTTTTAATGTGAAGCGCTTCCATTTACCCATTAGTTTAATTGCAGTAAGCCTACTTGTTCATGTGTTTATGGTACCTGTGATACTCCAGCAGAGAAGATAGTCTTGTTAGCCGTCACACAAAATGAAATCACATGCTTCAGTCATTAACGACAAAGTCTGTAGATGTAGAAAAAGCAGAAATTGTAGCCGTGTTGAAACCTGAGACATGCAGGTATGTGATGCGGCGACATCCTAGCGCTGTAAACCTGAGACATATGAGCTTAAATAAATATGTGATATCAGTATGCCGTATGTTTTTTTTTTTTTGCTGTGACATTCCCAAGAATCGTCTATTTTCACAGCAAGAGGACATTCAAGGGACATCGCCAATGAGCAAGTACTGTTGGACTGTTGTTTTTACGTGTCAACAAAAACAGACCACCTGGAATAAATCTAGCCTCAGACGCACGAGTTTACACGCTAAAAATGACATCCTGCCATTACACTACGGCACTTTGTGCAGAGTCAGGCAATCGTCGAATGTAGAAATGCTTGAAATATAAGACTTCTCCTGTTGTCCATGTGTAAGCGCATGTTGATATCTCGTTTACTCTCCGCTTGACGTCCTCAAACAAAACGTTTGAAGTACTTTTAAACACAGGATGCCACAAAACCCATTAACTTTTCCAATTCAGTCACTACGTCTTGCTCAAAAAAGCACGCTCATGACACAGTGTTCAAAAGAGTACAATATCCCCAGACTGCCTAAGGCTGAGATTAACTTGGCACTGACATATCATCAAAAAACCCTTTTCCATTATCGTATCAGGAGCGTTCCGTCAAACGAAAACTACTTATAAAGAGAGAATATTATTCGAAATGATATTTTTCAGAGCTGACAGAGGAATAATGAAGCCAAGTCATTACGCCACATCAGCTGACTTCGAGTACTTTAAATGAAATGAAATCAAGAAGCTAACCAAGCGAGGGTCATTTAAGTACCATTTTAGAGACAGTGTGACAGAACATAGAGCATTGGATTCAGTACCTACTGCTCGGCCACTGATACAGTACATACTGATCAGTATATGTGTCTAGTATGAATACAGTCTTGAAATACTACATCCACCATGTTGGCATTGTTGTCATATGATTTACGACATCGTCATAACCGCAAAAACTTATAGAGCCAGCCTGATTAGAGCACTCTGTGGCACTTGTTTTTTCTTGTTTAAATGTTCAACAAGTTTACAGTTAATTCAGGTGTTGTTAAACAAGTACGGTTTAACCACAAGAAGCAACGTTTAATACCTATAGCGCTGGACTTAAAAAGAGCCGACGCTGCCTCGTCCGCGCCAGTCCCGTTGCCTTATGGGATAGCACAGTAGGCTTTTCGCCTACTGTACAGTAGGGTAGTAGAGATATTCGGAAGCAGCCTTTATACTGCGGAGTGACTTATTGACTGGATGTTATGGAATTAGATAAATTAGGCCCCCTAATTTATCTAAATTTATTGCAATTTAAAATTGCAATGACAAAAAAAAACACCCTATCTTCATGCCAGTCTTGATCCATGGCCATTGGACAATTGATGCCTTGAGGTGAAAAGTAAAAAGTACCTGTAATCTTTATCCAATGTTTATCCATTTTTCTCCACTTGAGTCTTCATCGCTCAACCTCATTCCAAAGCAATAAAACCACCCACTAACACATGGTGGAAGGGTGCGGAGGAAGGGGTGGAGAGAACAGAAGAAGAAATGGTGGTTTAAAGACGAGTCTGCAACGGGAAGCATATTTGCCGTGTCCCTCACTGAGTGGCTGGTGTACTGTACATGGTGTGACGAGCTCGGAGATGTCCGCTATGTGTTGGCCAGACTGTTATAGTGAACTGCTTTAGGCCTAAGCCACTGCTTAGCACATGTAAATGTCAGATTGAGTTACTGGATTACAGACTGATGAAGCATGCTGAGACCCCTCTCCCCATGGCTGGTCACATGAGCCGCAACAATCACAAACGCCCTCACACCCTCTCTCTCTTTCACTCTCTCTCTCTCTCTCTCTCTCTCTCAGACACATTTGCACTTTCTCTATTAGCTCATTTGGTTTGCTCCTGCTTCCTGGGCTGAGACCAAATATGTGGATGGAGAGCGGTGTGTGACTGAGAGCAGGTAAGAGCATTTAGAAAGCAGTTAAGTGCTGGTTGCTGTATAATGCTTGTTTTTTTTTGTTGCTCTTTTGCTCATGGTAGTTGTTGTGAATTGCCAACAAAAGATTTTTCGATATACTATGAGTCAAAATTTTGGACACGCCTGATTATAGGAAGGTTTGGTCATTTCTATTATTTTAGAATAATAATAATAAAGACATTATAAATACAGTGAAGACACTATTAAATAAGGCATTTGAGACATGCAGTGGCGAAGAAAAGTGTAAAACGAATACAAACTATGCATTTTAAATGCTTCACAGTATTCCTGATGAAACTGCGCACACTTTTGGCATCTTCTCAGTCAGCTTCATGAGGGAGTCAAAATGTAAAAGTTCCCAAATAAGTCTTGTGACTCTTCTTAAGTTCTAAATGAAAACTACTTGTTTTGGGGAAACAACGCAGTTTTATGAAAACTACATGCTTCACTATTTCCATTTGAATTTCAACCATAAGCATAAGCCTTTATCAAAAGCAGTATAAGGCAGTAAAAAAAAAAAAACCCTCAGGCTTCCACATAATATGATACGATTGCTGATCGTAAAGTAACATTTGGCAATGCTATTGAATCTGCTGTGCTTACTGTATGATCCAATACAATATGATTTAGTAGCCTCTGGTTGATATGTGACCACCTTTGTTCAGAATCTGGGGTGGGCCTTCCATTAATTCCGCAGTGATGATGATGATGTAGAGAAGGACTATTTGAAGTATCAGGCTACATCCAATTTAATCCGGATAAATTTGAAAACATCTTTTTCTGTACGTTTCGGCCTTGCCTCCACACCGAGACAGCATTTTTGTCAAGCGAAAACGGAGCTTTTTGAAAACACTCTCCCAAGCGGATACATTTTGAAAATGGTGGTTATGCGTTGTAGTGTGGACTGGGAAAACGGCGATATTATAAAAACTATGACGTCTTTTTAGTCATTCATCTCAAAACAAACAAGATGGCGGACGATGTTGTACCGCAGTTGTTGTGCGTGCTATCCAGAATGATAGTCTTGTTAAAGATTAATGTCACTTTGTACAACCTACAAATTGCATTTTGAAATGAACGCCTGACAGAAACCACGCAGGCCAAAGCTTCTCACGTTTTTATACACGCGCAGTATAAGAATGCAATCGTTTTCAGACGTTTCAGTGTGGACGAGCAGTTTTTGGAAGACAGTTGAAAATGCCACTGTAGACGGAGAGCGTTTTCAGATCTATCCGGATTAATGTGGAGTTAGCCTCAAAGTTACGGGCAAATCAGCTCGATAACAATATTTGCACATCAGTTTAAACATCTGAATTATTTTCCCACGCCAGTTGTCTGTCCTTTTTCGAGAATCGATTTATGATTCTTTCAAGCGTCGCCTTTTCAATCGATGCTTTGATCCAAACTGTCCGATCATGACACCTCTAATACATTATATCACATTGTTTTATAACATATTACTTGAAGACATTTTCATGATATGCAATATGTAATATGCTCTAACAGCATAACATTTCAAATATACCTTTTTTGCAAATCAGCAACAGTGTGGTCAGGAAATTGTGTGGACATTTCTGTAGTGTCAGTGGTTGCTTTCGCTGGTGCATACATGCAGTTTGTAAACCACAATTTGAAAACGTTCAGCTCCTAGTTTTCACGTATGTGAGGTCTCACTTATTACTGAGTAACTTTATGTCCGTGTTTGTTCAACACTGCTCATTTGTTTAATAGGGTTATTGTTGGCAAGGATTTGCATGATGTTTCTGGTTTGGTGATGCTAACGTACACCCAAAACTCAATACTGTGAGTGCTTGCTTCTGTATAATACTGTTTAAGTAAAACATGATTTTAAATTTGGCACTAGGGGTGGGCATTATGGCAAAAATATTATATCATAACACTTCAAGACGTCTTTATATATACTGTATATCACTATCGCTAGCTGTCATTTTGCTAGGGTTTGCTCAGAAAATTCAAAGTGCTACTATAGACTCATTTTTTAAAGCATTTTACACTCAAAAAGTTACTCTTTACAGTGAGCAACAAAGGAGTTATAAAGCACTTGATCCCAATATGATGCCAACTATGGTAGTATAATGATGTTATTATATCACAATATTAATATGTTCATATTGCCCAGCCCTAATTGACATGCTGGGTGTTGAAAAGATCTGAGAGAATGATTTATCAAAGGTGGGTGCCTGTGTGCAGACATTAGGCCTCTGTGCTCCTCTGTTGTTGACCCAAGAGGCTTTGCTCTGGCTTTGAGAGAGAAATGGAGTTGAGCTCATAACTGCTGGTTTGCATTTGCACATCCATCACAGTGATGATTCATAGTATCCTGGCTTTGACCCTTATACAGAAAGGAACTTCATGCCTTATTGCGTAGGTGTACCAAATGCTTGTTTGCATATGATGGCTGTATTGTGTCAATGAAAAATTCACTAATTTACATTAAATAACCCCTCATACTATTTTAGGATCAGTTAGTTAGTTAGTTACAGTTACATTTACATGGCACTTTACATAGAATGGGGGGGGGGGGTCTCCTCAACCACCACTAGTGTGTAGCATCCACCTGGATGATGCGATGAGAGCCATAGTGCGCCAAAACATCCACCACACACCAGCTATTAGAGGAGAGGAGAGAGTGATGTAGCCAATTCAGAGATGGGGATTATTAGGGGGAATTTCACCAGGAAGTTCCCAGTGGGGGAATTTCGCCAGGACACCAGGGGTATACTCTTTATGATAAGTGTCCTGTGATTTTTAATGACCACAGAGAGTCAGGACCTCGCGTTTAAGGTCTCATCTGAAAGATAGTGCTGTTTTTACAGTATAGTGTCCCCGTCACTATACTGGGGCATTACGCTCTACACAGACCACAGGGTGAGCGCCACCTGCTGGCCTCACTAACACCACTTCCAGCAGCAACCTTAGTTTTCCCAAGGTGGTCTCCCATCCAGGTACAGGTACTGGAGGCTCAACCTTGCTTAGCTTCAGTGGGAAACCAGGCGAAAGCTGCTGGGACATCTGGCTGTGGTTCTGTATAAGAACCATAGCTTACTGTTGGAATAGTGATATCAAAAGTAAATAAAGGATGGCAGTAAATGATAGAAAAACCTGGATAACATTTTGATTACCATCATTACAGCATCCTTAACCTTATAAAAATGTTGCTGCCTCCAATTGTTCTGGTCTGAGTGTAGATTTCAATAGATTACAAACACGAGGAGTTTGATATGAGCAGGTGACAGGTCCAACGTGTTACTCAGACTCGTAAAAACTGTAAAGTATTAGCTCACAGCACCGCACTAATTCTCTTACATCATGCACACGTTGAATAAGATTCAAGGACCGGCAGCTACACAGCGTAGATGGTGGTCCCTAGATCTGGAAGAAAAGCAAACAAGCCGAGCCATGGAAGCGGAAGGAAGAATGTGGCATGAGTCTGCGTGTCCGGTGTCAGGGGAAAACTGGTGTCAAAAGCATGCCCTCGGACCAGCTATGTTTAGGCTGAGTATTGGTAGAGCTTATATTAGCTGGCCCTTCATGTACAAGGAGCTGCCAACAGATGTGATTTATAAACTAAATACATTGGGCCTCTTTTTTTTTTTTTAGCAAAGTTGTGTGTAAATGTTTGCATAAGACAAACCTGAAAAAAAAAATGGTGTGACATGGAAATGGAAGGGAAAGAAGTAAATCTACACTGTAGCCACATACCCAGCTTGTATCCAGCTTGATAAATAAGGCCTACTGTTCATAACATAAAAAAGAATTGCCTGCAGAAAAAATGTCACAAACCATGCAACGTGTGCTTCCTGTGAGACACATGAGGCCAGATATTACATCGTTTTAAACTGCCAGTCATGCTACCTTACAGGGCTGCTCAAAACGCTCTGAGGAAAGAGTTAACTTCCGCATACATGAGCTCACAGACACCCAGTATTGGTTATTGTCGCTCTGATTGACGAGAGAGAGAGAGAGAGAGAGAGAGTAATGGCATTCTTCCCTCTCTTCCCACTCTATTGGACTCCCTGCCATGGATGGCTGTGGTAAACTATATGGCGAAAAGTTTGTGGACACCTGAACATCACACCCATATGTTGGTTTTTCCCACAACACTGGAAGCAAACATTAACATTTCCCATTTACTGTAACTAAAGGGCTAAACCAAACGCATTCCAGCATGACAATGCTCCTGTTCACAAAGCAAGGTCCAGAAAGACATGGTTTGCCAATGTTAGTGTGTGAACTCAAGTATCCTGGCCTCAACCCCTCTGAACACCTCTGGGATGAACTGGAACACTAACGGGATGTTCAACAAGGGCATAGGGGTGTGATGGTCATATTTTGGTTATATAGTGAGTGAGGATTTGAAAAATAGGGTAAATGAATTCCTGTGCTGTGATGATTAAGGGTATGAGAAAAAGAAATACAGACTTTTTCTAGCTTTGGTGTTTGATTTTGTGTATGAGTGAAGGAGGGGCACACAGTTAGGAAGTAGATCCACAGAGAAAATTCCAGTAAACAGATGGACACTGATTTCAGTAACAGTGTGGATATAATGCGTTACAGTATACTCTCAGGATATGACACAGTGGGCATTTTCTGAGACAGAGCTTCCTCTATTGGCCTGCAGCCTCCTTTCTTTAAGGCAGGGGTCAGAGGTCAAGGATACCAAGAGGCACAATGAACACTCCTGCAGCATACTCTCTTGTGTAGCAGAGACAAAGAGGTGGATACTCAAAATCTCAAAAACATATTTCACTTAAATTAAGGAATATATTGACATGTTGCAGTAGATTTTATTTGTCATGTGGCAGGTTTGATTAATACAATGAATAAAAATGTATGCAAAATTTGTGACTCTCTGATCTCTGAACTATGTACTGCACACTAACAGAAATATGGCTCTCAATTATTTTAGTAATACTGCTTTCAAAACTCCTTTTTTAGGTATTCTTTGAGCTGTAGCAAGCTTTTTAAAGCTCATTGAGCCATTGCTATCAGTGTGTGTTATGTAAAAAAAAAAAAAAGTAGATCACTCCTTTGTTGATATACCCAGCTTTTCAAATGACTCATAGCTCTGATTTTTTCTCCTTGTTTGGTGGAAAAAAACAGGAGATACGTTTCCAAATGAAGCAAGTCCCTTTCTCTGGCTCTGACATAGTGCTGCTCTGGTTCCAGCCTTTATAGGTAATGCTAGAAAGGGCACATTAGGATTTGAAATGACTTCTTGAATTACGTTCTCTTCTAATCTTAGTTCCAGAATCACTATAAGATTTATTTCTTGGATTTGCTCAGTAAGGTCATTTGTGCGGCTTTGTTTTGGATTGCTGTTGGCATTTTATGCGTTTTCGAATGATGCTGAGGCTTTATGCCAGAGCCCTGTTATTACTGGGGGCCTGTCACTGACTTGGCTTACTCATTTATAATTACAGTAAAAAAAAAGGTTTGAGACTTATAGATGGGGCCGATACTCTCGGATTATGCTGTATTTTATTACCTAGAGTGTACCTTCTAATATAATGTTGCTCTCATTTCTTCGATCTGGATACTCTGGTATGGTGTGGAGTTTTAGCAAACACTCACTAACGTGACTTCAGTAGGCATTTATCACCTGAGTGCTGTAGATTCAGGTGAATGCACACTTAGCTTTGCAGTTCCTGTCGTATTGCTCTGTTTCTGCTTTCATCTACTGTTTTTCTTTAACCCGTGGGTCATCAACTGGTGGATCATAATCTGGACATGGCTCCAGCAAAGTATTTCAGTGGATTTGAACATTCAAAAAATTATATAGCAGAACTGATTGAACATATAAAAACAACTGACTGGTCCCACGGCTCCAGTTTTAGAAACTGTTGCAGCTCATTGCAACCAACCGCATGTTTTTACAGTCCTCACTGAAACTATTAGAACAGCAAGGCCAATTCAGTTATTTTATCTGTAGACTAAAGACATTTGGGTTTGAGATCAAAAGATTAATATGATAAGAGAGTTTAGAATTTGAGCTTTTATTTTATTATATTTTATTTCATATTTTAGCGAAAGTTTAGGAAACAAGAATAGCCTCTTCCAAAATGATGGAAAGGTCAAAGTGTAGAGAAAGAAAGGATCTGCTCATGATCCAAAACATACAAGCTGATCTGTGAAACATGGTGGAGGTAGTGTCATGGCTTGGGCTTGCATGGCTACTTCTGGATCAGGCTCACTAATCTTTATTGATGATGTAACTCATGATGATAGCAGCAGAATGAATTCAGAAATTTACAGAAACATTTTGTCTGCCAGTTTACAGAGAAATGCATCCAAATGAATCAGGATTAAACTTTATCATCATGGGAGACAATGATCCAAAACACACTGCCAACTCAACAAAGGACTTCATCAGGGGGGAAAAGTGGAAGGTTTTAGACTGGCCAAATCAATCACCAGACCTTAACCCAAATGAAGACGAGACTGAAGGGAGAAACCTGCCAAAAAGTCTGGAAAAGCATCACAAAAGAAGAAAACAACAACTTGGTGATGTCAGTGAGTCGCAGGCTTGATGTAGTTATTGCAAGCAAGGGATATGCATTCAAATATTAAGTGTTATTTACTTTAATTTACTTCAAATCTGTTCCTATACTTTTTCTCACCTAAAAATTGGGTGCTCTGATACAAAAGGTTCTATGTTTTATGTTGTCTAGTACATCTAGATATAAATACCAGGAAATAAAAGCTGAAATGCTAAACTCTTGTCTCATCCATCTTTTGATCTCAAACCCAAATGTCTTTGGTGTATAGCACAAACAAATGAATTGTTTGATGAGGAAGAAGGTGATTGAAATACATCAGTCTGGGAAGGGTTACAAAGCTATTTCAAAGGCTATGGGACTCCAAAGAACCACAGTGAGAGGTATTATCTCCAAATGGAAAAACTCGGCACAGTAGTGAACCCTCCCAGAAGTGGCCAACCATCCAAAATTCCCCTAAGACCGCAGCGACTACTCATCCAGGAAGTCACAAAAGAGCTATGGACAACATCAAAGGACCTACAGGCCGCACTTGCATCAATAAAGGTTTATAACACTGTTCATGACTCCACTATCAGAAAGACACTGAGTAAAAATGGCATCCATGGAAGAGTGTTGAGGATAAAACCACTGAAGAACTCAGAAGAACATTAAAGCTCGTCTGAATATTTCCAAAACACACCTTGATGATCTTCAAACCTTTTGGGAGAATGTTCTGTGTATTGATGAGTCGAAAGTGGAACTGTTTGGAAGACAGGGGTACATCCTGTTACATCTGGCATAAACCAAACACAGAATTCCACAAAAAAAATAAAGCATGGTGGTGGAAGTGTGATGGTGTGGGGATGCTCTGCTGCTTCAGGGCCTGGGCAACTTGCATTAATTGAGGGAAACATGAATTCTGCTCTCTATCAGAAAATCCTAAAGAAGAATGTCTGGTCTTCAGTCCGTAAGTTGAAACTGAAGTACAACTGGATTATGCAGCAAGACAATGATCCAAAGCATAGGATCAAATCCTAATCCTAGAAGTAAATGAAAGACTGATCTCCAGTTATCGGAAGCGTTTCATTGCAGTTATTGCTGCTAAAGGTGGCACAACCAGATTTTAAGTTTAAGGGGGCAATTAACTTTTACATTGGTGACAGGTGTTGGATAACTTTATTTGCTTCAATAAAATAAAAAAAATAAAAAATAAAAACTGGATTGTTGTTTATTCAGGATGCCTTTGTTTTATGTTGTATTTCGTTTGAAGATATAAAACGATCTAGTATGAGATATAGACAGAAACAAAAGAAATATTTTTCACAGCACTGTAACTGTTAAAGGGAATTGTTTGGTCACCATTCAGTCATGTTAAATGCTTATCCTGACTGTTGTAATGGCCCTGATGAAATGTCTGTACTGTAGCTCGACCTTTATAAATTTATTTAAACACCCCCGGTTTAACAGTTTAATTACCATTCTGTATATTAAGGCAGGGGTTCCCGAACTTTTCCAGGGCAAGGCCCCCCAAATGGCATTAACATTTGACCGAGGCCCCCCTTTTGCAAGATGTATTTAAAACACATTAAAAATACAGACTTCTGAATATATCCCCTTTTTTTTTTATTATTAATAATTACATCTTGCATCTTTACATTACATTAGATTAGGAATTGATTGTGTGTGTGTGGTTGTCTGAGACTGAGAAAGAGAAAATCATGTATTTATTTATTTTTCACACGAAATTGTTGAGGCCCCCCGGGCGCCCCCTGGCAGCCCCCACTTTGAAAACCACTGTGTTAAAGCCTTTCTCCTAGCTTGTGTTCGAGGCACACGAGTCATAGTATTGCAGAAAAAAACATACTAGGTTGTGAGTCACAAAACACTCTGATTCACTGTGATGCCCCTATAATAAAGCACAACTGCTTTTTCCATCTTTTGAATAAGACACATGGACTGAACTAGAAGCAGTTTGCCAGTAATAAAAGTGTCACGTAGTGTCAATGTACAGTCATGGACATTGACAAACTGCGGGTTAATAGTTTAGTTTCTGCTTTCATAGGAAAACTACTGCATAACTCTCGCTCAGAGACTTGAGAAGCAGCAATAATTTAAAGGATACCATGGAATTTTGGTGGGATGAACAGTTCAGCAGAAATGCGTGCTAGCTCTGATCAGATTGTTGTATCACCGATTTGCGAGCCTCAGCTTTGTCACTGGAGACTGCTCTAAGCCATAAGCACTCATTGAAGCTGAGATCACCAGCATTCCTAACGCTCCTCTCCTCTTTCAGCTTTCTTGTGATTCCCTCACTCATCTCCTCATATTTGCTCCCCTCAGAATGCTCCTCACCCTTTCCCTTCCTTCTTAGTGACATGCTGTTTCATCTTATCTCACACGTTCCACCTTTCTGTGACTCTTACAATCATGCTTGTCGAATATATTTTGTACTTTTCCTCTCTGGCCACATTTGCTCGGTTCATGCCGCCCTCTTCATTCTTTCTTTACCCCTCCCTTCCTCTCTCCTTTCTCTTTCTCGGCCTCTTTAGGTCTCCCGCAGTGTGAACTATTAAATGCAAGCTCCCAGATGTGGCCCATTAACCCTTGCTCTGTGCAGCAGCGATTCCAGCAGAGCCGAGCTCACTCCCCCGCCTCGGACCCCCACAAACGCAAGCGCGCCTTCTCCGCACACTTCGTTTAACGATGCTCTCAATGCAGTATACACACTCTCACACACTCATGCTGCTACATGCTCAGATTGCTTGGAAGCAAGAGAAGGAAGTACGGACCGTAATACAGATGCAATCATGTGTCTGTCCACAGAAGGAAGCTGCAGTGGTGCCAAAAGCTCTTGCTCAAAGTCTGATTGTGGTTGGAGTTGATGAGAATTGATGGGCAGGTCCTGCGTGCGTTGGAGCTTTACTAATTTTAGCTTCAGTTCACGCTTAATAGGAAACGTGGGAAGAAATAAACGTGGGGCTCTTCCCTTTTTTCTTTTGTCTTTATGTCTTTAATGAATGGTTGTTGAATTTCTTTGTAGGTCAGATGTAGGATTGACATAGCTAATTATCAGGTGTGGGGGACAGGGTGGGGTTTAATGTGTTCTTGATGACGAAGCTTTTATATCTATAGACTAATTGCAGGTTATGTGAAGGTTATTGTGCCAATGGAGACAATTTTAAATTCTCTCTCTCTTTCTCTCTCTCTTGCTTTCCCTTTTGGGCTATGGAGGTAACATGAGAGGCAGAGCCCAAAGTGGGCAGGGTGTCACTGAACTGTGGTGAATAAAAGTGATTTGTCTGAGTAAGATTTTAACTTTGAGTACAAGCATTGGCCCTGCAAAGATTTAATTCTCTATAAGAGTTGTGTATTATTAAAAAAAAGTGTCTGTCACTACCATCATAAAACAACTATGCAAATGCTTTTTTTTTCTCTCCACAGTGAGATGCACTGAGCAACACTGAATCATCCCCTGGAAAATAACCTTCAAGTCCAACCTTTTCTCCAGTCTTCAGAGTAGTGACACCGAATTGAGAGTTGTTTTTGTAAACCCAGGCATCAGTAGCTATCAATAGGATGGATGGGTTAGAGACCCTGTCAGGCTCTGCGCTGGACTCCAAAGCAGAGCGCATCGCACGCTACAAGGCCGAGAGGCGGCGTGAGTTGGCGGAGCGATATGCCAACCTGGAGGACCTCACCTCCAAATACACCAGGAAGGAGAAACCTCAGGACAGCGCAGACGCTCCAGACACGGCCCCTAGCACAGAGCAGAAGCCTAAAGAGGTCACTGTCTGTACACGAGATCAGCCCGCTGAAGCTAAAGTCAGGGAGGAAGGAGAGAACGAGAAAGAAGTGCAGAGTGAAACCAACAAGAAACAGGGAACCGCAACAAGATCCCAGCACGGGTGAGTTACGAATCCATTATGATTTCTGCTACAGGACACGTTTAGAGCGAGGGCTGGGTCAGGGCATGTACTGCTGTTATGAAACCCGAGCTGTTTCAGACTAAACTTGCTCTCTGCTGGGTGTTTCACGCTTCTGAGAGATTACACCTACAGGGATTCAACGTAAACACTCGTATATAACAAGTATATAACAAGGCGGTTGAAATCAGCCGAATAAGAATGCGCTCGATGTGTGGATGAGGGGAATAAGGGATAAAACTTTTCCCTCCTTGTTTGGAGCTTGTTTGGAGCTGCTCTTAGAAAGAGAAGTGCATTCCTGTTTGATCCTGACAGAGTGCATGAGTGAGGTTTCTGAGGTTTTTCAAAGGGAATTGCTTGCAGGCTTGTGTTTGGATGTGTACAAACAATGCACTCGAACAGTGATTCACTGCCTTGTTTCCTGCATCCTGCATCAGTACATTTAACTTAATATGAGGAATCCTTAGACTTTAAATTTTTTTTTTTTTTACACCAAACAGACGTATTTATGGTTTGTACTGAACTGTACATTGTTATTCTCACTCAATGGCTTTGAAGAACATGAGGTAATCTGAGCACAATGAACATGACAGTCTACCATTGTTTCCTTATGCTCAGGGCGTTATTACGTAAGCAACCTGCCATTCTGGCTGTCATCCATTTTGTCATTGTTCATAAAGAATCGAGTCCTGCCGAGGTCAGGGTCTTGACTTCTTACAAGGTCTTGTCTCAGTGTCAGCAAAAGGGATGTGTAAACAGGTTCTATAAACAGAATATTTTGTGATCTCAGTGATCACAAAAGAAAAGAGGGGGGTGGTTGGGGGTTGTGGGGGGTTGGGGTGCATTTTTTTTTATTGCAATTCAAAGTATTGTTAAACAGTAAAAAATTACAACATTAAACAGCAGGAAAGAGAAACTGTTACATTTACCTTTACCAGCGCCATCAGGTCCTCATTTCTTTCTCTAGTTTTCTGCTGTTCTACTTCTTTCTACTTACTTCATTTTTTATTTGTAAAAATTGTAGATGCAGTTTTTCGCCGATTGGTGACCCTCTTCCCATATTTACTTCAGAAGGCCTCTCTGAGATACTCTTTTTAAACCCAGTCATGTTACTGACCTGTCACCAATTAACCTCCAGCTGTTTCTTTTTAATAACACTTACTTTTCCAGCTTTTTGTTGCCCCTGTCCCAACTTTTTTGAGACGTGTTTTACGGTCATCACATTCAAAATTACCTTGTTTTTTCTTTAAAACGGTCCATTTCCTCAGTTTAAACATTTGATATGTTTTCTATGTTCTGTTGTGAATAACATCTGGGTTTATGAGATTTGCAAATCATCGCATTCTGTTTTTATTTACATTTTACACAGTGTCCCATCTTTTTTGGAATTGGGGTTGTATGTATATGCAGGGACTGCTGTTCACAACAACCTAGCAGGGCTAAGCCCCTTTGGCTTTCAAAGATATAATGAGATCAGTGTAATGTTTCATGTTTGGCATCAGATTAACCGCTGTGTAGAAATCTCTTAAAGCAGTTTTTTAATTAATTTTTTTTTTTTTTTTCTTTTGTGGAGCCAAGCGCAACAGCACCTCCAACCGTCGTAAGAATAATGCACAAAATGGTATGAAGAAGTGAGACAGGGGCTGATTTCTGTCTAGCCCAGACTCTAGATTCTTGGCAATGACAGTTTTGTTAGGTGATTAAACAGAACAAAACGCCCGCTAGATTCGATCTTCAATTTTTTTTAGCTCATTTTATTTTTCTGACACATTACCTAACACGTCATCAGCGGTGATTGAGGAGACGCACGTGAAATACAGTCATGGTTGTAATGAACACGAACCAGGTAGATTATTTACTCTGTCTTCCTTTCTTCCCAAAATTCTTTTGCAGGAATAAGGAAGCAGATATACTCAGCAAACATTATCCAATTAATGTGCAATTTACACAAAAGGACAAAGTGCAAGTTTAGGGTTTTTTTGGGTTGAATGAAAAGGTTACATCTTTTCTGTTTGTCATGATTGGTGTTCAAAAGAAACAGGTCAATAGAACATTACAATCTTGCATCCATCAAACCATTTCCTGTACCGCTTATCCTACATAGGCTTGTGGGGAGCCCGGAGTATCTTTCAGGGCACTCGGGGCACGACACCCTGGACAGGCAGAGAATTTGCAATTTAGACATGCCAATCAGCCTGTATGTCTTTAGACTGGGGGAGGAAACCCCGATGCACAGAGAACATGCAAGCTCCACATGCACAGGGCGGCGACGGGAATCGAACCTCCAACCCTGGAGGGGTGAGGCAAACGTGCTAGCCACTAACCCACCGTGTCCACCCGTCCCCCACCTCGTCCCGCATCACAAACTTGAAAGACGTAAATCATGCATGTAGATGCCAATCTGCCTTGAAGCGTGTGAGTTGCAGTATACCTCGCAACATTCTTATTCTGATGAGCCGTTGATGAGACGTCGTGATAGAATGCATTGCACAAGCCTAGTAGTTTCATCTTTTTTCACTGTGTACATATAAATATGTGAAACTGTGAAGGCAGAATTCAAGGTGATTTCCCAGGCCAACTGGCTAGGATACACTTAATAGAAGACTAAACTGTGACCATGTGACACTCCACTAGACTATACTGTGATCACGTGACACAAAAAGACATGAGAAGAACGCTCCATGAAAAAAGTGACAGATTTCTGGTGTGTTTGTTAAAAGAAAGTATCTACTAGTTACTTTCAGTACAGTAACTACACTTTCAGCTATAATAGTGCTATTGATATGCCACAAAAGCATATTACACATGTGTTCAGGAGGCTCCAGGCTTATAACACCATGTTGTGTTTGCAGTGTTTGTGTATAATAAGTCTTTTGTCCATGCATAGCAATGGCACAGGGATCCAGTTAATGCACTCGAGTTGGTGGTAAAACAGTTAGCTGTCAGGCCAGCCTTTCTTTTTTTTTCCATCTGCTCTGTGTTTACACATTGAAGGCCCCAGGTTGTGTTTGCACCTTTCTGTGCTTCATGGAAATCTTTCCAGCCCACATGACCCTGATAACACACAGTTCGCTAGTATTATGAAATCTCTTGCCATGCAGAAAAGCGACGCGAAGCTGTAAGCACAGAGATTTTGACACGTTTTACAGCTCCGTTCATATCCACTACATGAAAGAGCAGGATCAAAAGCCGTGTAATATGAGGATGTCAAACTTGTAGTGAATTTAAGGAAATGAAATGTGTGATGCATTTGAGGGCACGCAGCTCTACGTGCCCTCTGCTTCCTATTCTGAAAGTACATCCTGCACTCCTAAATGACCGTGCACTACTATCCATGATATTTTTTTTTTTTTGTCCTTTTACCACATTCTCTGCCTCGACTGATTTATTATTTTCTCTTCTCTCCTCTGCCCTTTGTTTCGTCTTTTCCCTGGTTGCCTGGTTGATCAGGGTGCATGCAGTTGACTTTTGACCTTTCTCTGAGAGGTCTGACAGTCACAGTTTAAGGTCAAGGCTAAAGGCTCATCAGTGGTTCAGTTACAGCTCTCATGGGGTCAAGCACACTTTTATACAGTGTGAAGTAGCAGGATTGGCCCGCACACATGTGCCACTTGGACGGCGTGTGTGTCCACTAAGAGTGTAACAGAGTGACACTATCTGTATCTGTTTAGTCAGTCCCTCCAGGATTTCGCGATTTTTGCGATCACAGAAACGAAGCAAACTCTCAAGCAAACTCTGCAGAATTCTGAGGAAAATTCACCGTAGATTTTCCGCAGATTCGGGACAAGACGCGTCATGTGACGTCATCACAACGCGCATTCAGCCAAAGCCCACTTCCATACACATGCGTCGAAAATGAGTACAGCTTCTGTAAAAGGTCTCAGTTACCAACAAAGATCTCTATGAAAGGCCGTGCAAAACAATTTTGTGCAATCGCAATTTCACTAATTCAAATAGTTTTCCGCAAAAAAAAAAACCTCAGAGAGAAAAAAACTGCAGAAAAATCAGCATTTTTACCTGCAACAATCTATACACAGTTATAGAAGGGAAATGCTTGTCCCCAGATGAGGATGGGTTCCCTTTTGAGTCTGGTTCCTCTCAAGGTTTCCTCCTCATATCGCCTCAGGGAGTTTTTCCTTGCCACCATCATAAACTGAAACAATTTATATCTGGAATTCATATATTTTTGACAAGCTGCTTTGTCCGTTGTTAAAAGCGATATATAAATAAAATCGAATTGAATTGAACGTTCATATATGACTGCTCATGCTCGCACGAAAGTAAAAACTTCCTGCTCGTGTGCCTTTTCTGTGCGTCATGCCGGATCCCAGTCTCGATGCCATCTCTATTCTCTTGTTTGTAGCTGTATTTGTGCCAGTTTTAAAACACATGATCCTGTTCATTCCAGAAAATATACTTGCATTTGGTTATACCCCTATTGTCTGTCAGTATTTTTGAGGAATAAAAGAGCTCTCCTGAACGAGAACTACACAGATACAGTAGGAGTTCTGTGACTGTTATGCAGAACAAGTACACAATGAATCCATCATTTCAGCATACAAGAAAACAGCACCAGCTGCGTGAGCATGAAACACAGCATTCGTTGACTCTTGCCGCGAGCAGCATGTCACCAGGACCATGTACAAAAACACACTGGTGTGACGTGTCTGACTCCGCACATGTGTTAAAACAAAAGCCCCATGGAAAGATTTCGCTTTGGCCGTCATGCCACATTACTTTTGATATGAAACACATTTTTAATAATCCCTGTTTACTAAAAACGTTTTTATTTTTTTAAACCCTAAAAGCAGGACCATAAGAAAAGTATCTACTCTGCAAAAGGAACTGAAAGGTTCTTGGAACTATGGGGCAGGAACTAAAAATGAGTGCTGGACTGGTTGGTGGAAATGTGAAGGAAAAAAAAAAAAAAAACACCGGGAAGCTGGTTTCCTGAAAGGGCTCCAATGGTGGAAACCTTTTATATTTCCTTTCTCTTTCTCACAAACCCACACACGAACATGTTTACACTGACATTACACTGAAACCAGTCATTACAACCATCAAGTACAGACACCAAATTCTGGTAAGTCCTCTCACACTAACTAAATCTGGGAAGCGCTCAAGCAGTCACCCGTTCCGGGAAAAGGAAATGGCTGTGAATGCGTTTAGTCAGTTTACTTTATGCTTTGTTGTGAATCAGGGTTTTCATCAGTGTGTTGTCGTTGCTGTAGTGCGTGTGTCGCGTTTGTTTTCATGATATTGCATTTCCTGTTTTGTAATTTTGTGGAAATGTTGCTGTGTCCTAACTTGCCTGTGTTGATGAAGTGTTTTTGTCAGGTCTTATTCCCTCATGTTAAATTTGTGTGGCTTATGTAATGTGTACATTTTAATTAAAGCAGGCAGCTGTTCTCCATCGTGTGCCGGTTCTGCTGGATGTCTCTCGGCCCTTAGAGACTGATCTCGCAGTCTGGTTCTAAACAGATGTAACAAAGTCCTATTGTAACGGAATCTCATTCTCAGATTCTCACTGGCCACATCTGCGACTAGTTTTCCTTCAGATGCATCCATACAGAGTCAGATTTTTATCATGCAATGTATGAAACAAGCTTTATCATGGATTTAAGTAGAGCAGATTCCTCTCATAGTAGACAGGAGGGGGATGCGGGGTGGATTTCAGGTGGAATTGCGTCATATGATGCATTGTTTCCTCACTGCTCTGTCTCTCTCTTTCACAGTCTGCTGGGCACAGAGGAAGTTAAACCGACAAAGGGTAAGTTACTTTCCTCAAGTCCCTTCAATGAGCCCTTTGTCATTCTTCTCTCTCCTTCCTCTTCGAATGCCGTTGTGCTCCCAGAATCCCTTTCTCTGTTAGCTGAGTAAGAAGAGCAGCATCCTGTCAAAGTACAAAGCTGAAACGTGAGGCAGCAGTTATGATTCAGGATGGCGTGAAATTAAATGTCCACACACACACACACACACGTACACATCACGAACACTTTCCAGATGACTCCAGGAGGTTTACCTGTCACATGTAGTTATCATCAAGGATTCCTGTTTCAACTGCTAATCTTTTAAATATGGTCTTTTGATTACTTCATAATTTTAAACAAGGCCTTGATATGGATATTTTTTAACCCCTCCATGTTCAAAATTGAACAAAATTAAAATCCACCCACCCTGTCCAGGGTGTACCCTGCCTTGTGCCCGATGCTCCCTGGGATAGGCTCCAGGTTACCCCGTGACACTGAAGGAAGGATAAGCGGTATAGAAGATGGATGGATGGATGGATAAAATCCACCCAAAGACATCAAAATGATTTGTAAACGCACACATGAGCACGCCAGCGCACTGAGTGCATATCATCAACTGTTGCCAGCCTCAAGAATAATGTTAAGAACTTTGTGGTAGAGAAGGCAAAACAAGCTCTAAAATGAAAAATTTTCATGGATTTATATGTGTGGGCTGATGATGAGGTAACGATTGCATAACGATACAGGTGAATATACAGTGTTCACCTGGATCTTATACAGAATCTCCTAGGGTATGCTTCATAATGCCAGAGCAGTATCCAAGCCTGGCTTCTTTACATGAGGGTATAACAATAAAATCATCCATCCATCCATCCATTAATTTTTCATACCGCTTATCCTTCACAGGATCACGGGGGAGCCTGGAGCCTGCCCCCAATGAACTCTGGGCACAAGGCAGGGACACCCTGGATGGGGTGCCAATCCATCACAAGGCATAATCACACACATATTCACACACTACAGATAATTTTGGAAATCCCAATCAGCCTATAGTACATGTGTTTGGACTGGGGGAGGAAACCAGAGTACCTGGAGGAAACCCACGAAGCAGAGGGAGAACCCCTGAAGAACATGCAAACTTCATGCACACAGAGCAGAGGCAGGATTCAGACCCCCAGCCCCGGAGCATGCTGACCACTAAGCCGCCGTGCCCCCCACAATAAATTAACGTGAAATTAAATTTCAAACATGTTATCAAATAAGAAATTCAGACAACAAATCTAGCATATTTATAACAAATGCAAAAAAAATAAAAAGCAATGGTTGGTGCTGTGATGTCAGCATTTTCAAAAGCAGACATTTTTCCCATCCACATAAAATCCAGTTAAAAGAAAGAGTTTCAAAAAGCTCTATTCTCAGTGATCCAACATGCTGTTTTTATGTGGACAGGAAGCCAAAATGTTACTGTGATTAAATCCCCACACAACAGACTTGCAAGGACAGCATGACTAATCTCGACAAATCCTGAAGTTTCAAAACCAGACTTTTTTTCTATCATACTCTGAGTCAAATGGTGTCGTCATACAGTAGCTCAGCCTCATGCTGTGTAAGCTTCATCCACATAACCTCAAGAATCCAACGGCACAATGGTAATCACTGTATTTCCCAACTTCACTCGTTATGAGTAGCACAGTTGATGAGTATGAGTGATACAAACTTGCTATGCAGTGCAATTCTGAAAACACAGAGCAGACACACACTCATTTTTCTATTTTTTCAGAAATATTTCTCAACTTATATTAATTTTATCTCTTGTACAAGAAGAGTGACAGTGATGTGAAAATGAGAGTGAAGATTTGTTTCCGTCACGTGAGGAGGTTGAGGACGGATGCAAATGCAAATAATGCAGTTGCTCAGGTTGTAGAGAGGGTTTCCACTAATCGTAGGGTTGGTGGTTCGATTCACGGCCCACATGACTCCACATGCCGAAGTGTCCTTGGGCAAGACACTGAACCCCAAGTTGCTCCTGATGGCAAGTTAGCACCTTGCATGGCAGCTCTGCTTCCATTGGTGTGTGAGTGTGTGTGAATGAGACACAGTGTAAAGCGTTATATACAGTATCTCACAAAAGTGAGTACACCCCTCACATTTTTGTAAATATTTGATTATATCTTTTCATGTGACAACACTGAAGAAATGACACTTTGCTACAATGTAAAGTGGGGAGTGTACAGCTTGTGTAACAGTGTAAATTTGCTGTCCTCTCAAAATAACTCACCACACAGCCATTAATGTCTAAACCACTGGCAACAAAAGTGAGTTCACCCCTAAGTGAAAATGTCCAAATTGGGCCCAATTAGCCATTTTCCCTCCCCGGTGTCATGTGACTTGTTAGTGTTACAAGGTCTCAGGTGTGAATGGGGACGAGGTGTGTTAAATTTGGTGTCATCGCTCTCACACTCCCTCATACTGGTCACTGGAAGTTCAACATGGCACCTCATGACAAAGAACTCTCTAAGGATGTGAAAAAAAGAATTGTTGCTCCACATAAAGATGGCCTAGGCTATAAGAAGATTGCCAAGACCCTGACACTGAGCTTCAGCACGGGGGCCAAGACCATACAGCGGTTTAACAGGACAGGTTCCACTCAGAACAGGCCTCGCCATGGTCGACCAAAGAAGTTGAGTGCACGTGCTCAGCGTCATATTCAGAGGTTGTCTTTGGGAAATAGATGTATGAGTGCTGCCAGTATTGCTGCAGAGGATGAAGGGGTGGGGGGTCAGCCTGTCAGTGTTCAGACCATACGCCACACGCTGCATCAAATTGGTCTGCATGGCTGTCGTCCCAGAAGGAAGCCTCTTCTAAATATGATGCACAAGAAAGCCCGCAAACAGTTTGCTGAAGACAAGCAGACTAAGGACATGGATTACTGGAACCATGTCCTGTGGTCTGATGAGACCAAGATAAACTTATTTGGTTCAGATGGTGTCAAGCGTGTGTAGGGGAAACCAGGTGAGGAGTACAAAGACAAGTGTGTACAGTCAAGCATGGTGGTGGGAGTGTCATGGTCTGGGGCTGCATGAGTGCTGCCAGCACTGGGGAGCTACAGTTCATTGAGGGAACCATGAATGCCAACATGTACTGTGACATACTGAAACAGAGCATGATCCCCTCCCTTCGGAGACTGGGCCGCAGGGCAGCATTCCAGCATGATAACGACCCCAAACACACCTCTAAGCTGACCACTGCCTTGCTAAAGAAGCTGAGAGTGAAGGTGATGGACTAGCCAAGCATGTCTCCATTTTTAAACCCTATTGACCATCTATGGGGCATCCTCAAACGGAAGGTGGAGGAGCATAATGTCTCTAACATCCACCAGCTCCGTGATGTCGTCATGGAGGAGTGGAAGAGGATCCAGTGGCAACCTGTGAAGCTCTGGTGAACTCCATGCTCAAGAGGGTTAAGGAAGAGATGGAAAATAATGGTGGCCACACAAAATATTGACACTTTGGGCCCAATTTGGACATTTTCAGTTAGGGGTGTACTCACTTTTGTTGCCAGCGGTTTAGACATTAATGGCTGTGTGTTGAGTTATTTTAGGGGACAGCAAATTTACACTGTTACACAAGCTGTACACTCACTACTTTACATTGTAGCAAAGTGTCATTTCTTCAGTGTTGTCACATGAAAAGATATAATCAAATATTTACAAAAATGTGAGGGGTGTACTCACTTTTGTGAGATACTGTAAGTGCGCCATTTACCATTTACCAGATAAGAGTTTTATTATAGGAGATATAGGCAGACAAATCCAAATCATGAAACAATAGCGTGGTCAAAACAGGCAAACGGTCAGACGATCAGCAAACAGGATAAACTAGACTAAGACAAGACTCGATTAACGAGGACGAGAATCAGATAAAAACCATAAAGCTATGAATAAAGGCTTGGTACATGACAGAGACTATGGCAACTGAGCGTAGTACTTCGCAAAGTCATAGTGTTCAAAAAGTCTCTTATATAGCATGGAGTGAGTGAGTATGAGATGTGTGTGATTAGAATTCTGGAGAAGGCGAACGTGTGTGTGTGTGTGGGAAGTGTAGTCCTCTTCGGCCATGTTTGTAGTTGGTGGCACATCCTGGGAAATGGAGTTGCTTTTTTGCTGTGATATGACAGTTTGTATGCATCCCCAAGCTGCATACTACTACATGAAACAGTAAGTCGACAGTTTCTGATTCGGTTCATACAGATAAGCAACAGAATTAAGGGAAAAAACAACAAGCATGTTAGTAAGGTGTTGGGCCACCACAAGCTGCCAGAACAGCTTCGGTACATCTTGACATAGATTCTACACAGCTCTGTACAACTGTTTAAGAGGGATGAACATCATTCTTCCAAAAGAGATTCCCTCAGTTGGTGTTTGATAACGGCAGTGAAAAGTGCTGTCAGTCCAAAATTCAATTCAAGGTTCAATTGGGTTGAGATACGGGTGCTGTGACAGTCATAGCATATGATTTACAGCATTTTCATACTCATCAAACCATTCAGTGAGCCCTTATGTACTGTGGATCCTGGAAGAGACCACGCCCATCAGCAGAACTTTGTATTGATTTGCAGTGCTCAAATAGTATGCAAACCATGTCAGTAAAATTTTTTTTAAAAAAGTTTCCATTTATTTTGTCACCTTTGGTCTTCTATTGAATTCAATTTGTGCCAAAAGTATTGAACGTAACTTTTCAAGAAAACAAACAAATATATACAACGGGAAAGAAGACAAACTCTCTGAAACTGACAGCGAGTCACAAATGGTACAAATCTCATATGGGTGGGGCTTAACAGCGATTTACTCTCATTGGCTAGTGAGATTAGCATCGACAGCTTGAGTGTCCAGCTGAGGAGGAGGAGGAGGAGGATGACGACGATGATGACAACGATGCTCCATGCCGCTCCCGAGAGCTCATCTAAAAAAAATAAATAAATAGTCATATGAGACTACCCAAACCTCAAATATTAATTACAAACTAATATGCTGACTAAGGAAATAAGCAATGTCCACAACAAAGCACAAACACTATGACTATGACAGAGAACCGCATCCAGAGCGCTCTCCAAAAAGTTTCTCTTTCCAGGTCAGGGAGCTGTCGACCCAATTCTCACTAGCCAATGAGAGTAAAACACTGTTAAGCCCCGCCCACATGTGAGATTAGTTCCAGAATGGCGAATGTAAACTTGAATGTAAACGAAAAGTTTGAAAGCGTAAACGAAAACTCTGGCAGCGCTTTCATAAGCCACGATTAGTGAAGACGAAGCTTAGAAGACTGTTAACAAAGAATGCTGCTTATTTGACGACCATGTTACATTTTTGTCAGAGTGTTTTTCTTTTTTCTCATTGTATATTTGTGTTTATTTCTTGAAATGTTACGTTCAATACTTATGGCACAAATTTAATTCTGTAGTCTTCCGGTTGTCAACTCTCGGTATGGCAAGCCATTTCCTTTGACATTCCTCAGGTGCAAAACAAACGTGCATAACAGCCATCAGCAAGAAGACTTGATCCTCAGTCAGCTTTGGTTGGCAAAAGTTCTTAAACATTGGCTTGGTGTGTGACAGCCTTTTCACGCTCACACTCTAACTCATGTTGGCTGTGTTAAGTTCATAGATGCGGAGCGAGCCAAGTAATGTCACACATAGCATTGCATACTGGCCTGCTGTTTGGGAATCCCCACTTCAGTAGGTCTGGCTGACAGTTTGGAAGCAGAAGCCCATCGGAGACTCACGCACCACTCATCAGTTCCACTGCAGCTAAGCTGGTGGAAAATATCGCCTACAGGACGGGGAATGCTAACTCAGCACATTCGTTCTCATTACAGAGAATGAAAGGAGGGAGAGATGGAACGAGAAAGATGAAGGAATAGTTGTGAAGTTTGGTATGAAATTAAAGCGTGATGTTTCACCTCTCTGGGGAGGAGATGTGATATTTCCCTCACAGACCTCAGTGGGTTTCAGCTCTCTCAGCAGGAGCAAAGCACAGCACTCAAGAGCACTCTAATCCCCAATACCTATGAAACGCTGGCTAACCCTCAGGGCCGCTGCAGCTCCCTTTCCACGCTATCACACAGGCATCTGCTGTAGATCAGAGCGTTCCCACGCAGAACACACTCACGCACATACACACAGCTGGATCTGTACGTCCTAATCTTTCACAGCTGCTTCCAAACGGCCTGTATAGTTTTAGACTGTATGTCATTTGCAATACAGCTGTGACATTTTCACACTGGCTTCACAGCATATTGTTTAAATAGTAATTTAATGCACATTACGACCATGATCATAAATATGAACTAAAAACCCCTCTTGGTGCTCTAAGATTAGACTTTGGAGGAGATGAGATTCATCTGGCTGAAAAAAGCACGCACAGGAATGACCAGTGTGAAGCATCATTCAGGTTCACAGTGAACTGCTCACCTCACTTATCACCTGTTCGCTTAATTATGAAGGTTTGAACAGTGCGCCCAAGTGTGCAGCTCCCACAGACTTTACGTCAGAGATCTAGTTTCCTAAAAACATCAGGGGTTCTTTTTTTGTGCAAGCATAACCTAGTGGGATAACACCAATGTGTAAGCTAATTTGTTTGGGTGTAAGTCCTGTAAGTTCCTATATTCACGGTAAGAAATGAATATGCCTGTATAAATATGGGACCACTGTAGTGGTGGGCTAGCATGTGGTGCTCTCCTTGCCATGACCCGGGTTCAATTCCCGGTCAGGGAACCAACCACAGCCACTGGAGGGTTGCATGTACCAGTGCGCTCTAAGTGCCTGTCCCAAGCCCGGAAAATGGGGAGGGTTTCATCAGGAAGGGCATCCTTCAAAAAGCTTCAAAATATGCTGATGGGCGATTCACAAGGGAGCGGCCGAAAGAGGTAAAAAAATTCGGGTGGTGCAACACAAAGGGGTGTGGCAGTAGAAATCTGTCAATGCAGTGGGATTTTTATACTGACTTTGCACTTGCATTACTGAATAGCAAGCTTCAAATGAAGCTTTTCTTACAGTACTTGGCTCTAATATAAGCTCCTACTGTATACCCAACTACTAACTGAATACAACTGGCTGAATTATATCATTTTATCTGAATAAAAAAAAAAAATGAAAGCAAGTAGCCTGATTGTGGTTATGAAATGTGAAGCAGACAGTTGACTCAGGATATGCTGGAGGAATATGCACAGAGCATCATATGTAGGAGATTCAATAAAAATGACTATCAAAACTTATTAAATATCATATCGCAGATATAAACCAGTCCATACAGACTGGTTATTTTTTGTGATTGCGTCTTTTTTCCAAATTTGCGATGCAGTTTGCCCAGTGTTTTTTTTTTTTGTTTTTTTTTTTAACTTTTTTTGCAAAAAACTACTTGAATTGGTAAAACTGCAATTGCACAAAATTGTTTTGCACGTGATGCAAAACAATTCTTTCGCAGTGATGTTTGTTGGTAAAACCTTTTAGCTGTACTCATGTTCTCGAAGAGGGCTTTGGCTGAATGTGCATCGTTATGACGTCACATGACGCATCTTGGCCCAAACCTTCAGTAATTTCGAAAACAATCGCAAGCTCCTGCAAATATTGCAGAGTTTCCTCGATAAACATTTAAATGAGTAAACACCCACAAAAGCAGCCTAAGGGACAGAAAATACATCTGGTGTACATTATGTCAGCCAGTCAGTTATTTTTAACACTTTAAAAAAAGTGAAATTTGACCTTATGTATGACATATAAACAGCATCATTAATAGAGACTGCGAGGATGTCCAAAGTGAGTGTGCAGAGCAGTATTAGTGAGTTCAGCCATTAAAAATGAAGACTAGGTGCCATGAATTGTTCACGCAAAGGTATGGATGCATGAAGAGGTGAAGTGGGCATGCACACTTCACTGTCACATGTGAGAGAATTTCACTTCAGCGAACACTGATCACTCCTCTCACTCGCCTGTGTCTACACTTTGCTCATGAGTCAAGTTATGAAAGCTACATGTACAGATGAATTAAAGATAATGCTTAATTGGCATGTTATGTCAGTATGGAAATGTCACTGTGAGGGTGCAAAGTCAGTTTTTCTGCAAAAAAAGGAAGGATATTGTAGTAACATGCTTAAACAAACCTCTTGATAATGTATTCATTTTTAAAACAACTCCTCCATGGCACTCTTTGCCATGCTACTACCTGCACTATCTATCCATCCAGCCATTTTCTGTAGCGCTTATCTTACACTGGCTCGCGGGGATCCTGGAGCCTATCCCAGTGAACTTAGGGCACAAGGAGGGGGACACCCTAGATCATAGTGAACAATCGCGCACACACCCATTAACACACTACGGACAATTTAGAGACGCCAGTCAGCCTACAACACATGTCTTTTTACTGGAGGAGGAAACCAGAGTACCCGGAGGAAGCCCCCGAAGCATGGGGAGAACATGCAAACTCCACGAACACAGTTCGGAGACAGGATTCGAACCCCCAACCCTGGAGGTGCTAGGCCAGGGGTGCCCAATACGTCGATCGTGATCGACCGGTCGATCGCAAAGGAAGTGCGGGTAGATCCCGATTAAAAAAAAAAAAATAGATGTTAGCGTTGATGTACAGGGCAGCCAGTCTGAGATCTCGTCTTTTCTCTCACCACGCGTGTGCGATCAAACGCGCCAGCGCTAAAGGCTAGCGAGCGAAGTCGTAGGGAGAGGACATTTTTCAGTCTTTTAAAGACTTCATTGACAAAACCCAGTGTGCAAATTGATATCAGTCACCACGGACGGTGCGCCTGCAATGGTTGGCAGCGCAAATGGATTCAGGGACGATCCTTTCCCTGACTTCCTTAACTACCACTGAATAATACACCAACAAGCCTTATGCACAAAAATGCTAAACATGAAAGAGATCATGGATGTGGCAACAAAGATCGCCTGTTCTATACGTGCTAGATCACTTCAAAGACGGCTGTTCCGTGTGCATCTGGAGAAGGCAGACTGCGACCACTCTGAGCTCCTGCTACACACTGAAGTGAGATGGCTTAGTAAGGGTAAATTCCTGAAGAGATTTCGAGAGCTCTGTCCGGAGATAAGGGAGTTTCTTTTTGCTGTTAAACATGCAGAATGCACCCAACTCAATGATGATCAGTGGCTGCTGGACTTGGAATTTTTAACCGATCTGACCAACATGTTAAATGAGCTTAATTTGGAGCTGCAAGGAAAAGACAAAACCGTGGTCAATATGATCAGCGCAGGTAATGCCTTTAAACGGAAAATGCAACTTCTGTCCTCAAAGCTGCAGTGCCATGATTTTGGGAACTTCCAAAATCTCGCGTCAGATCTGGAGACCCAGCGGAAGGCTTGTGTGCAATTTAACATCGCACGCTACACGGAGCAGATTGACAGCTGTCGGTCAGAGTTTGACAGACGCTTTCAAGACTTTGCTTTACTGGAGCCAGTCGCTACATTCATGTGCTACCCATTTAGAGACAATGTTGAGGTTGATTCACTCGCATCGAAAATTGCAACGCTGTTTCACCTGAACGCGTCTGAAGTGGAGGATGAGATTTTGAAACTACAGAGTATCATTCAGCTGAAGTCCAGGGCTCACGGACAGTTTTGGAACTTACTCACAGGGGAAAAGTACCCAAACATGAGGAAATGTGCAACCTCCTTGACTGCATTATTTGGCTCTACTTATTTATGTGAGTCAGCCTTTTCCCACATGAAGATTATTAAGTCCAAATACCGTTCCACAATGACTGATCATCATTTGGAGGCCTGCTTGAGGCTGGCTACCAGCAGCTACTGTCTATGCAACCCTGGCTAATTTTATTCAGTGTAAGGTGATGACCAAAAATGTACTGAATTGTAGTGTGCCATAAGGGTTCATGCAGTTATCCAAGGTACATGAACATTATTGTGTGTGTATATATATTTGAAGTATACTCAGTATATATATAAATAAATATATGTTTCGCATTTTTAGTGTAGGTAGATCTCTTTGACTGGTCCTGTTAAAAGTAGCTCGCAAGTCAAAAATGTGTGGGCACCCCTGTGCTAGGCAAACGTACTAAACACTAAGCCACCGTGCCTCCACTACCTGCACTAATGCTAATAAAACAAATCTGAAAATATTTGCTGTACCCACACACCACAATCATACTTCAAATACTTTTTTTCATTTTTTTTATTTTTATGTTTGTCATCTATGTCCTTTTCTTTTGCATGAAGAGCCAATAGGTTACATTTGAAAATGAACCAGAACTGCTCTGAGTGTCATACAGCTGCATCTTAGAAAATGACTACAAATTGCAGAATGTAGATAAAACACTAGGATAACATTCTTCTTTTGTTCTTTGTGTGCCAGCAGCTGATGATAAAGAAGATGACGGCTTTAAGACGAGTGCGTCTGCCAGGATGTCTCGCTGTAAAGTAAGTGGGTGGAATTTGACCGATGATCCAGTTTTTCTTACGGTTCATCTTCTGATATCTTGCTTTGTTCCACCGCTGCCTTAATTATACCTTTATTATACCTGCTTTGTTTTAAGGAGAAGCATTTGAGGACCTTATCAGGAATTGCAGCAGCGATCATGCCTAGTATATTACAGAGAGGACCTATTTATCATACAACTGTACTCATTATTGGTTGCAGGTTTACAGTAGCTTTTTTTTTTTTTTTTGGTGAGATACGTTGGCTATTTGAGAAAAATTATATATATATATATATATATATATATATATATATATATATATATATATATATATATATATACACACATAGTGGAGGACTCCCTTTTGTGGTAAAATCATGGAAGCGTGAGTTCATTTGAAGTCATTGGAAGATGTCTCCAGAGTGTATTGTGTTAAGAGCTTGGATAAGTGTCTCCAACGATGTTTTTGAGAACAATGTCTGGCCTTTATTAAAGCTCGTTTTAGATTATCACTGCAAAGCCCCATAAATCCTTTTTTAAAGATACGTGCATTTACCCCAGATGACTATTTTTGGCTTTTACAGTTGGATGACGCCAAAGTCTCCATCCTAGACATTTGGGAATCTCATTTGTCAACCTGTGGACATTGTTTATTATTGGTTTCACACTTGGCAAATAAACTAGTGCTTTTGTTATCATTCTGGCCATGTTTTATCTACTCCACAAGCTCTAAAGGCAGATTATGAGTGATCATTTTGTTGCTTATGACAGAGGTCTCCTTACTTTTTCTTCTCTCTATATCTCTTTTTCTCTCTCTTTCTCTAATTGTCCATCATTGCTCCACCATGATTCACTCTTCCCAACCTCTCTACCCTTTCTTAACTGCCACTTACTCTCATTCAGCTTAAGACACTGTTTTTTCCCATGGTGTGTGTGTTTGTTTGTGTCTGTGTGTGTGTGTGTGTGTGTGTGTGTGTGTGTGTGTGTGTGTGTGTGCGCGTTTTGGGGGTTGTTCTATCTCTAGGAAGCCCTGCTGAGTCCCTCTTGCTATGCCCAGTATGGCTGTGTGACGGGTTTTTTTTTTTAATCCTTGGACTGAATGGCTAATTGTAGAGCTGTTGAATGGCCTGACTCTGGAGGTTTGTTTTGATGTGGAAAGTACCCGTAGTTCCACTCTGTTCCACCCTTTCTTTAATATTCTTCCTTTCACTGGCTTTCTTTCTCTTTCTGTCTCTAGGATTTGGAGACACCTGAAATACCGCCCAGCTCAAAGGCCATCACAGAGGAAACCATGCAGGAAGGTCGCCATGCCAACAGACATAGAGAGCTAATCAGCACTCAGGACAGGCCAACTAAAACCAGGTAAATAAAACAGGACCGAACGTGGCCCAGAAACATTAATACTGGCTGGTTTCTTTGGATTTTGGGCCTGAGACCTAATCTGAGGTGTTCCACTTATCCTTCCTAGGTCATACCATCCTTAGTCATACAATTCAGGTAATTGTCGTCCATTACACCCTGTGGTTCTTTAGCTGTAAAGTCCTTCCTGTTTTGTAGAGAAGGGTTAATCGTGAGTTACGATCATTGCAGATAGGCATCTCTGTGAAGCCGGATGTAGCCTGTTTTTCTGTCTGACCCGTATTCTGTTTGTACGTGTGTGGTGTGTGTGTGTCTGTCTAGATGTCTTTTATGAGATAATGATGCGTGAGGTAATGACATTTCAGAATTTGATTGGCACTCACGCATCGGCAGCCATAGCAGAAGCTGAGTCAGAGAAAACGTGCAAATCTGGTTCTCATTGCAGTGCAGGAAAAGAGATCTGCTTTGCTTCTCTCACTGCTCTGCAATGTGAAATGCTGAGCCTGCCTGCATTGCCCGATTGGCTCCAGCACAGCCTCACGGGACCCTGGGACACTCACTAGAGTTGAACTGAAATACAGTGTGTCTGGCTTTTGTTCATCCAGCTCTGCAGTAAACTTTATTTAAGGTTATTCCAAACTGTCAAATAATTTCCATTTAAAGCCACTTCCAGTGAATTTCAGACCCTTAGATCGGGTCCAAGATAAGATTTAGGCTTTATGCATTTACGTCATGTCTGCAAAGATGCTCACAAATTGTAATCTCTAAAACAGGACATTTTTTTGTGTCGCTTTATTGCAGTTTTGAGATTGCTTACCAAAATGTGGTTAAATATTGTTAGTTAATAAACGTGAATGGGAGCATGTTTTTCTTGGACAGTTCCACACACTGAATGCATTTTCTTATCTACTGTGTGAAAGGCGTGATGGTACAGTGGCCTTGGACTCTGTCCAAGACTCCCAGACAAGGCTATAAGACTCACAGACATTTAGGCAATGACTGACATTACGCACTAAAAGTTCTATTGTACATAAATATGAATTCATTTATAAAATATAGCGCTTTACCAAAAAAATTGTTGTTGAATTGTGAAATCAGAAGGTCATTTTCTTTAACATCATTGCTCTGAGAGTAGTTCTGGCTCTAACATGAATAATAGGTTAATATAAATGCCCAAGTTCTAATAGGATATTGTTTCTATAGTAACAGATAAAAACAAAGAAAGAATGTATAATGGTTGATATGGCGAAGCTTTCTGTTAGGAGACGTCAGTGTAACATTTATGAAAGGAGTATCGGGTGTCAGTGCTTTGTAACAATCAATAAGTTTCTCAACGAGCAAAAGTCTTTAGGAGAGAGGAGTTTGCATTTCCCAGCCTCTCAGTCAGCTGCATTTCTTTGTCTGATTAACTTCAAGAACGAGAATTCAGGAGAGGCTGGTGAGAGAACTGTTTATAACAGAGGTCGGGAGCCTTTTCAGCTGGCAGAGCCATAAAAGCAAATATACTTAGCAAAACAAAAGAAACGTCCTCTCACATTTAACTGCTTTTATTTCCAGCAAATTTCTTACCATGTGTAAATATTTGTATTAACATGAAAATATTCAACAACTGAGACATAAACTGAAGAAGTTTCACAGACTTTTGACGAACAGAAATGGAATAATGAGTCCCTGAACAAAGGAGGGGTCAATATTAAAAGTAACAGTCAGTATCTGGTGTCCTCTAGCAGCTTTAAGTACTACAGTGCATCTCATCCTCATGGACTGCACCAGATTTGTCAGTTCTTGCTGTGAGATGTTACTCCACTCTTCCACCAAGGCATTTAGAAGTTCTCCATCACGTCTGGGGGGACACATGGTTACATGTAATTTTCCACTGCAAGGACGATCAGCTGTCCTTCCTGTCTCCCTGTAGCACTGTCTTAGGCGTCTTACATTACAGACATTGCAGTTTATTGCTCTGGCCACATCTGCAGTCCTCATGCCTCCCTGCAGCAGGCCTATGGCATGTTCACGCAGGTGAGCAGGAACCCTAGGCATCTTTCTTCTGGTGTTTTTCAGAGTCAGTAGAAAGGTCTCTTTAATGTCCTAAGTTATTGTAACTGTGACCTTAATTGCCTACCACCTGTAAACTGTTAGTGTCTTAAGGACTGTTCCACAGGTGCATGTGCAATAATTGATTACGGTTCATTGAACAAGTCTGAAAAACATTGTTTAAACCCTTTCCAATAAAGATCTGTAAAGCTTATTTGGATTTTATAAAACTACCTTTAAAATATAGTCTCCTGAAAAAGGGGACGTTTCTTTTTTGCTGTGTATATATATATATATATATATATATATATATATATATATATATATATATATATATATATATATGTTCTTTTAGCCATTTCACCTTTGTTAAGAAACTGAAAACAGACTGGGTATGTAGTTTTCTACCGATTTATGAATTAGAGCGGGAAATTACCGCTCTACTCCACACTGTTCTGTGAAATTTGAGCTTGTTGTGCCACATCACGGTTGGTTGGTGTATACATGACAAACGGGCATCGATTATGAATTTAAAATATGTATTATATAGAGTTTGAATTGAATTGACACACTAGCATTTGTGAATCGTGACTGTTTTTATTTATTTTTCCCCCGCCGTTGAGCCATAGGCAATCACTGAAAGTGCCATATATGGCTTGTGAGCCATAGTGTCCTGACCCCTGGTTTATAACGTAAACAATAACAGGAACTTGTCTCGCAGTAACCATAAACAGTTAAAAAGTACAATGTGTTGTTCGTTAACAAATTAAAGACAACTGTAACTATTGGCAAATTGCTTCGGGGTATAATAATACACTTCAGACCATGCGGTTACATATAAATATTCTCTGACGTGAAAATATTTTCTTACTTCATTTACTGCACAGAAATTTGCAGTATATCTTATGCTGCAAATTAAAGACAGAAAAAATGTCAACTAAATCTAAACACCACCATGTCTAGCAAATATAAATATAAGTATTGCCATCTCATGCAGTGTGTATTGCATTGTACAGTAAACACCGTCAATCATAAAGCCAGGTTTAAATAACAAACCTTTTAGCTAACAGTCTTTTAGGATGAACACAAAAGAATATGCCAGTCATTTATAGGATGGTGTTGTACTTTACACAGTCAGCAAAGCTCTTCAAACTGGCATCAGTATCTGTTACAGATGGTAAAAGATATATAGGTGGGTGTTTACAGCTGTATATGTATTATCTCAGACGATGATGTATTGGTGGGGTGTGTTCTGTTATCATGTGAATTATGGTAGGAAACTGTTAGAATGTATGTTTTGGGCTGTGTGTGTGTGTGTGTGTGAAGGGGGGGTTGTGCTTGATCTTGGGCTGCTGTTCTTTTTCACTTTTGTTCTACTGGCGGCGGATGCCATCATGACTCACTTTTAATATGTGTAAACATCCACACTGATTAACTTGTCTCTCCAGAGCAGCTCCTCTCACAAACATTACAGAAACTACAAAGTGTCTGTATTCATTCATTTGTCTGCTCGTAGACATACATCATGTGGTTTTCATGTAAACCACAAATTTAAATTGATTGGAGCCCCCCCCCCCCAAAAAAAAACAACAAAAAACAATGATGCAATATGCTGTCTTTAGGATAACCAGATTACTTGTGCTAACCAGAGCTGACGTTTTCTTTAATTTACAGTCTCAAAGGCCTTTTATTTTCTTTGCTCTGGTCTTTGTTGCAGTCAGTTCTTATTGTCTTCATCATCTGAGGAAGAGGAGACAGATGGAGAGAAGAGCAATGAGAAGTCGGAAGCACAGGACGGAGGGAAAAAGGTAAGAGCGTACACTAGAAAGGCCTCTACATTGAGATGATCATGTCACTGACAGGAGTGTTACTAACACTAGGTTTCATCATGAACCATGAACAGGACCTGTATAATCTGACTGACTCGATGCAATTATAATATGACACTTGATGCATTGTGATGCATTCTGGTTCTATATACAAATAATAATTTTAAAAAATTGTCCCCAATTTGGTAACCTGGCATTTCCCATCCACCAGCCAGCTTTCCCGGTCATACGACCGATCCCAACCAGGAAGGGTGAAGGGTCACACATGCTTCCTCTGAGACACATGAAGCCAGCCAATGGCATCTTTTCAAACTTCTGCTCCCGCTGCGTCACAGGGAAACGTAACACCCTCAGATGAAAACAATAGCTGTCCTGTTCTGCATGTATGAGCTCACAGACAGTGGATTGGCCTGGCACTGTTGAGATTCGAATCGACGGTAGGGCGAACACTTTTCTGAAGCACCCCTCGTCGAGCCCCGCTAAATTT
Source organism: Ictalurus furcatus (assembly GCF_023375685.1). Classification (NCBI taxonomy): domain Eukaryota; kingdom Metazoa; phylum Chordata; class Actinopteri; order Siluriformes; family Ictaluridae; genus Ictalurus; species Ictalurus furcatus. Next base: position 10,947,977 of record NC_071267.1, read on the forward strand.
TTACTTTAAAACGTCATGTAAAATCTTGCACCTTTACTTCAACACATGCAACACTCAGCGAACCCTGGGTTTTCAACATTTCTTTCACGACCATACTTGCAATTGGCCTGCTATTTTTTTTCCCTCCAGCTCTGGATGCCGAAATACTTGATCTTACTACATTTACATTTATACCTATTCAATTAGCAGACTCTTTTATCCAAAGCGACTTACAAATGAGAAAATACAAGCAAAGCGATAAATCAAGTAGAGAACAATATAAGTAGTGCTACTATACAAGATTTATAATTGAGTTCTTGAGAAGCAAAGTGAGGAGAGTAGAGGTGTAAGAGCCAGAGTAAGTTTTTTTTAGGATAATGTGGGGTTGGTATTTTAGGGGCTAGTTAAGTGTTCGCGGAAGAGGTGGGTCTGTAGCTGTTTTTTGAAGATAGTGACAGCTTCTGCTGTCCGGATTGAGGTTGGAAGTTCATTCCACCTCTGAGGGACAGTTAGTGTGAACGTTCTGGAAAGGGACCTTGTGCCACGCTGAGTAGGCACTACTAAGCGTCGGTCGTTAACCGAACGCAGATTGCGTGAGGGAATGTACGCCTTCAGGAGAGTGTTGAGGTAGGCGGGTGTTGATCCAGACAAGGTCTTGTATGACAAATCTTGCACATGGTTTGTCTCTTATCCAATTATTTTTGTCCTCATAATTCATGAAATCCAAAATCTGCTAGCTAGTATCTAATGCATACATGGCACACATGCTAGCCTGCATCTTTACATTTCACCACCAAGATATGTTAAACGTTTGGCCAAATATATATATATATATATATATATATATATATATATATATATATATATATATATATATATTGATCATTTTTTTTATTATGACTTGTTTCAAATTGTGTTTGCTTGTTTTGTTTTGTGGCTTTACGTTGAACATTTAAATAATCATTTTATTTCAAAGTCTGATCGTGCAGATCTTTAAAGAGAGAACTGAGACACGTATACGAATCTTTTATTATTTTTTCTCATCCCAAGCCCTCTCTGTCTCTTTCCTTCTATTTCTCATTCACTCATGCCCCTGCGTTCCTCTTTCTGTCCTCAGGGTGTGTGTGTGTGTGTGTGTGTGTGTGTGTGTGTGTATGGTGGAGCTGCTGATAAAGCAGGCCCCCAGCTCGGCTTTTCTCTTCCTCTTTTTGTCTCTGGCCAGTGCAAAGGGTAGGATGGGGAATTTGAGGGCCATTGAAGGGAGGAAATGGAGATGGGGGTGTGCTTCTGACAGATAACACCCTCTTTGACTCTACACAGAGGGGCGAACTGCAGGATCTGTTCTTTGTCCTACTGGACATTCATGACCAGATCACAGGAACGTTTCTGTGCAGACATGTGTCGTACAGAGCTTACAGAGATAGTGAACATGTAATAAGCCCTACGCACTTAAACTCCTGGGTTATTATTCAGTTATTCATCTTAAAGCACCTTAATCAGTAACGACTTTGAGTTATTAAGGGTGTAGTTATGAGTGTATGGAACACAAATCTGGTCCTGGGAGATTTTTTTTTTTACCTGAGGAAGTTGTAATTTAAGTGATTACTGTTGATTATAATAAATTATGATTCCAGCATGAATCAGCAAGTCTGAAAAGTAATAATGTCAGAAGTTTGGTATTTGGTTGGGGGTTCGAATACAGCATCTGCCCTGTGTGTGCGGAGTGTTCTCCCCATGCTTGATGGGTTTCCTCCGGGTACTCCAGTTTCCTCCTCCTGTCCAAAGACATGTGTTGTAGGCTGATTCGCATTTCCAAATTGTCCATAGTGTGTGAACGGGTGTGTGAATGTGTGTGAGATTGTGCCCTGTGATGGGTTGGCACCCCGTCCATGGTGTCCCCCACCTCGTGCCCCGAGTTCCCTGGGATAGGTTCCAGGTTCCCCCGTGACCCTGTTTAGGATAAGTGGCATGGAAATTGATATATATATATATATATATATATATATATATATATATATATATATATATATATATAAAATCTTATATACAATATATAAGATCTTCCGATTGATGCCTTACATTACCATATATCCTCTTGCAAAACTAATCTAGCAAATAGTGCTTTAGACAAAATGAACTAATAGCAAGTGTCCTGAGAAAGACACCACTGAGAACCACCATGAGAACCTCAAGTCACCATGAGAACCTCCACTAAGTTGCCACTGAAGTTGTCCTATTCTCCTCTTTGGTCATTTTTTAGGACTCGGCCAGTGAACTTGAGGTTGGTGAGAAACAGTGTACACCAGATATCGAGGAGCCCCACTCAGTTCCCATGCCGACTGTGGCGGTTGAGGAGCAGGAGCCCAAGGTGCTCGCAGCAGGCTTGCAGAGGCAGGACTCGGGTCCACATGGCCTCAGAGGCATCCTAAAGAAGAGCCGCTCTTCCAGCCTGGAGACCGAGCCTGCGCCAGAGATGAGCGAAGCTCATGATAATGATTGTGAGGAGAAGAAGCAGGAGGATAGAACGGAAGAGATAGAAGAGGAGACAAAGGTGGATGGTGGGATAAAGGTCATGCAGAGGGGGAACAGCAGCTCCAGCGATGCTCCACGTTCACCATCTCTGTGTACATCTGAGGACAGTGAGGAGTTGGACAGCAGTCTGGACGGCAGCATGAGCTCCTCTTTCAACCAGAGGTATGATAGGAGGTTAATATGAAAGGGATGTGTAGTGCATTGTGACCAAGAGTAATGGCTGCTAAATTAAATATTGACACTTTATGTTCACTTTAAGTTTGGTGTTCCAGTCAAATTTGTTAACATAGTGCTGAATTCACATTAAACCAGAGACACATTTTTCAGCATAAAAACCTAGAAAATATTAGTGACATGCAAAGGATTAGAGGATGATGCTGTTTTAGACATGGATCCTTGGTGCTAGGCTAGCAGGTTTGCTAAATTAGCTGTTGGTGACAAACAAAATTGTAATTATGTTTGGCTAGTGTTATATACTATGTCATTCATCTCTGAAAATTAAAAAAGCATATACCATACTATATCATTCATCTCTGAAAAACAAGGCTTCAAATGCAAACAATTTGACTACTAGCTAACTTGCAGGCTTTTCAAATTGCATATCATACATATTCATAGGTGTAGAGATGTTCTTACCCCATTGTTAATAAAGACTTTAAGATCACAAATTGTTAAAAAAAATAAAAAAATTATATATATATATATATATATATATATATATATATATATATATATATAATTTATTTATTTTTTTATTTTATTTTTCCACAGGCTGGCTGAGCTGACAGGTAATGAGGAAGATTGGCGCAGTAAGCTGAAGAAAACCAAAGCCAGCAATGCGGTCCAGACGCCCCTGGCCGACCGCTTCAGCCAGCTGCAGGACTCTGAGTGCGCCTGGAAGAAGAAGGTAGACACATACGTGCACAGCAATACACAGCCACACATGCTGAAACAGCTGAGGGTCTGCAATTGGCTGAAAAACTGGGTCAAAGTAATTTGCTGGAGCTAATGTTACTGTAGAGACACACACATTCAAGAATCCCCAAGCAGTAAGATTACAGCAACAAGTCTCTTTATACACTGCATTCATTATGTTACTGTTCATTCCAACAAATACGTGTTATTCCAGTGACATTACGTTTCAGGCACAGCTGGTCAGAATGAGATTATGGAGAAACACGTCTTACTTGTTTTTTTCGACTTAAATCAATAAATAAAAAAGTTAATAAAAAAAGTATTAACCCTTAGCATGTGTGACTACATTTGAACCCATTTTACAAATCTTGTATGGCAATTTTGATACCACTAATCGATATCTTCAACACAACCTCAGCTAATGAAACATGTGACCCAATAAACCTCATTTGTACAAAACATTGTCAAAGATTATATAACTCCAAAGTCCCCAGTTCAATCCTGAGCACAAGTTAATGTCTGTGCGGAGTTTCATGTGTTCTTTTTGTGTCCGTGTGGGTTTCTTCCTTGTGTTTTTTTGGTTTCTTCATTCTGAAAAACATGCTGTTAGGTGAACTGACTAGGCATAATTTCCCCTAGGTGTGAATAAGTGTACTAATGTGTACATGGCTGATGCCCTGTGATAGACTGGCATCACATCTAGGGTATATATCAGGGGGGGGAGTGAAATTTATATCACTATATAATATAATATAATATGATATAATATAATGTAATGTAATGTAATGTAATGTAATATAATACAATGTAATATAATATAATATAATAATATTATAGGCTTAAATTAAATGAAAACCGAAATATAAAAAAATTAAATGAGGCGTAACAAAATGTGTGCGTTTATTTGAGCTCTTCTGTCAGTGAAACAACTCAATACAGCCTTGTTGTGTCTTGTTGTTGCAATGAGAAAGAGCCTGAGGATGCTGTGGGATACGGTGCTGTGATTGACCCACAGAGGGGAGAAGAAGAATTAGTGGATAAAATGAAACACGGTTGCACGCTTCTCTGATGAATACTTTATTTCTTTTGTATAGTATAGTATTGTAAGTGTAGTATACCACAAGCCTATACAACTTTGAAAGAAATACCAGTAGGACGATTACCTAAATAATATGTTAAAAACCTAAATATTAAATAAAAGAAAAAACGCGGCCGGGTGACATGCCTGGGAATGGCTCCTGAGATTTGTAGCGTTTGCCTGTTTACCTCTTATTTTTTTCCCCCACAAAGCTGAAATACGGCTTCATCCAAATTTATTGGTTCACCTCTATCATTAGGCACGAATCCAAAATGTTCCAGATCACCTGTGTAACATTGGGTTTCCCGACAAGATCCACCGCAGTGGCAGAACCCGACATGAAATTGCAGAATTCTGACTGGATTTTTACGCACTCAAACAAACTGTATGATTACGTAATTTGTGTATTAACATAAAATCTCCTGCTATAAATACAAATGAATATTGTACTGTTATTATTATTACACTTGTATACAAAACATTGTACTTTGTACTTGTCATAGTACCCACTCAAGCAGACACATTAACGTGGTGTGTGATGTAACACTACCGCAGGTGGCACTCCAGTAGTTTGCCACCACGGTGGTGTGGTTGTCATGGCCACCGTCAGAGCCCTAGTCTTTGCCAATGTGTACTCTTTAGATCCCTAACTGCCATAAGCCAAAACTTGTTTATACTTTCAAAACAAGGCTGTGTGATGAGTCTTTTACTTCACCAGTTCACTGCTTTTGTGGCTGAGTGGACAAGCTGACTTCCATTCCCAGCCTGAAATGCATATCTTTAAGCATTTATCACCTCCAACTCATTTGTGACTCTGGAATGATGAACTTTAACCTAAATGTTAGAGGATTTTCTTCCACTAATCCTGCCAGTAAGACTTGGCTCTGTGTTGCAGCCTGAACCCCATGCTGAGGTTATCTCTGGCTAAATGATACTATCTATCTCTGAATGAGGAATGTGCTGTATGTTAAATCTGGCAGGAGTAAAAGGTTTGAATATGGAGTTTATAGAGGCTTCTTGAAAAATTGTTGCGCTTGGACAGTTTCATACTTTATGGCCATGTTTACTGGTATAAATAGCTCCAGTATGATTACATCATTTGTGAGAATATATATATATATATATATATATATATATATATATTCCTTTGGGTCTTAATCCTGGGCAATCACTGTAGAGTGTGAACTTGTTTTTAAGCCTGGTTTTAAGTCAGAACTGTTGCTGATTGAACTTTGGAATCAAGGCAAATTTGTGTAGTCTGAGAGAAGTAATCCAAAAGGAAGGCCTCACTTACCAAGCTGAATATGAATGTATTTATTCGTAAATTGTTTGCAGGAGAGTTTACTCAAGAAATGTGGTGCTTAGGAAAATCCAGTTAGTTCAGAAAAATGTTTGTAATATACAAGAGCTCCTGAGTTGGTGCAAATGTACATATAAGGAGACTAATGTGAACCTTGATTGATAGGCTTCAATCGGCTATACTGTAGATAGGCTTAAAACCCAGTCATTAATTACTTTCCATAAATTAAGACAAAACTAGCCATTCAATTAAGAAAAACGAATTAAAGGACGAAGAGCTAGTATGTATATGTGGTAACCAGGGCCCTGCAGTGGCTGAGCTGCATTATTGGAAGATTTAGCCCTTAGGTCTTTTATGATCTTTTGCCTCCTTCTAGTCATTTTGTCATTTTCAGTTCTGAGCTTTGCCTTTTTATGGAGTTTTGCGGGCGACACAGGATATAAATCTGCTGTGTTGTGCACACGTTTTGTATTTTAGGGGTGATTGGCATGTGCGGATGAAGAAATTCAGCATTACCAAAACTTTTGTAAATCTGTCCGTACTTTTTTGTTCAGTTAGGCGCATGAACATATTTACACAAAACTTTACTCAAAGATTGATAAAGGAGGCCTAAACAGTTAGGTGACCAGATGAACCTCTGACATCAGAAGCTGACAAACCAATTTCCCAATGTCATAAACTGATTTTAAAAATGTGTACATATGTTTTGCAACAATGGTGCGTAAAGAGCATGTTATATGGACAGACTTGTTGGATGGAGGCAAGGCTGATAAAGCCATAGCAACAACATATAGTTGAGGTCACACATTTATATACGTGTTGCAGAATCTGAAAAACGTTAATAATTAAACAAAAAAAAAGTGCATATATAAAAATTGCATATATATGCTTCATTCTTTATTCTGTGTGCTGTTACCTGGATGATCAAGACTGTTTTATGTTTTCTGGTAGTTGTTCAGTTAAGCTGCCCACTGTTCTTCAGAAAAATCCTCCAGGTCCTGCACATTCTTTACTTTTCCAGCATCTTCTGCATATTTCACCCCTTTCCAACAACAGCTATATGATTTTGAGATATTTTCACACTCAGCACAACTGACGGACTCGTACACAACTATTCAAAAGGTGCAAACATTCACTGATTGATTCTGGCAACACGATACATTAAGAGCCGTAGGGGTGTAAACTTTTGAACAGGATGATCGGTGTAAATTGTTATTATTTTGTCTTCTGGGAAACATGTAACTATCTTATCTAGCTTCTGAAGGGCGATATTAAATGGAAAAATAAATATCGTTAAACAAAATCCAGGCAACAACTCACAGCATTAAGAATCAAGCGTGTGTAAACTTTTGAACTCATTTCATTTGTGTAAATTCAGTTATTATTGTGTCTTGTAGACTATATGTAAATACATATTATGTGAAATAGCTTATTCAGGGCAGTACTAAATAAACTATTTTAAAATAGCAATTTTTATAATCCCTCTTTTTCTTTTTTTTTTTAAATTATTAATATTCTGCAAGGCGTGTAAGCTTAAACTGACCTCAACTGTGTGCACCTGTATAATATGAGTAGGAGTAATTGTATGTTGTGGGTGAGCAGCAGGCACTATTTTAGAACAAGACTGTGCAGTGTAAACCTGATCTACAAAATGTAATGTTTGAAGGGACACACTGGGTGTTAATCTGAGTAGGCTGGAGAGTTAGTATATTGTAGTTGTTCAGTAAAATGTGGTGGGTACAGATGGTATTTTGTACAGGGATTCACCATTGAATCACTGCAGGGGGCAGTTGTGGCTTGTCGGTTAAGGCTCTGGGTTACTGATCAGAAGGTTGGGGGTTCAAGCCCCAGCACTACCAAGCTGCCACTGTTGGGCCCTTGAGCAAGGCCCTTAACCATACCTGCACCAGGGGTGCTGTATCATGGCTGACCCTGCACTCTGACCCCAACCTCCTAACATGCTGAGATATGTGAAGAAAAGAATTTCACTGTGCTGTAAGGTATATGTGATTAATAAAGACTCATTATCATTATTATGGATTTGAGGAGTTTGTGAAATCTTAGATACTTCCTCTGAAGCAGATGTTGTCTCTCTACCATCCATTTCCTGTACAGATGACATGGTCTATCTGCTAGCATCAGCTGTGTCCTGTTAGGAAGGCTTACAGCTTACAACATTCAGACAGAAAATGGATTGGTGTTGCTGTTTTATCCACTGTGTTAAAGTGTATAAAAGCAAGAGGTTATACACTAGCGTTTACAGCTTGACAGAATGTTAGATGATTTGCTTCATACCAAATGACTTACTGAAATGATGTATCACTTTTCTGAAGTCTTGCCCCTTAGGACGTATGGTGCAGCTTTTCACATGAATCAAGTCATTGGAAAATTGTCCAAGTCACATATCTCCACAATCTTTCTTCCACTTTAGATTAATCAGAGAAAAATCCGTCTTCTTTATTACTCTCACACTCATACTCCCTCTGTGCAAGCTCTCTGGAGAGGAATTTGACAAGTGTCAGCTCAACCAAAACAGGGTCGAGTGAAAACCCAGAGGTAACACCATCTTATGAGAAATCAGCTCCAGAGCCATAAAAATGACCTCAGCTCAGCCTATTATCCACATGCACCTGCTATTGAGCTCTTCCACTCCGCTCTCCAATTTACTTTGCTCAGTTCTTATACTGTAAGCTATAGAGTATTTCTCATAGTTAACCATTTAAAGATGTTACATAATTCCTTTCCTGTGGTTCTTTTGCTTTCTTTTGCTGCCTTTCTGACTCACATTTTTGTATCCTCTACAGTTTATATTCTCCTTCCTTCCCTACTTTAGGCTTCTGTCCTGTCTTCTTCCTATCCTCCCTCTCAGCTTCTGCTTAGCCTATAGTTCTTTATCGTCAGGTGAGTTTTTACGTGTCTTTTTTTTTTTTTAATGCATGGACATAGCTTTTTTTTTTTTGCATGTGTCTGAGTGTGTGATGCATGCCACATTTTCTTGTCCATAGATCTGCTTCATGAACATGACTGTAGTTGGAAATAATCCAGTCCTATTCATATGTTTTCTGTCAATACTTCATGCTTTAGGGTTTGGGTTATCCTTGTTTGTTTGGAGAGGTATTGTTTAGAGGCTATTGGCTGTTCTCCAAGAGCTTTATTTATTTATTTATTTTTTACTATGCCTCTCTTTGAGTACGACTGCACCTCTGGGAATGGAAATGGATCATTGTTCAGTTGTGGCTCAGCATGAGTTCTCGGGAAAATGCTGTCTTCCTGTGAGGCTCAGGGGCTCACAGTCGCTAACAGCAATTTTCCTGGCATAATTGACTCCAGCAACGCGATTCGTGTGTATGTTTAAGGCACCCAAACTTCATCAAATACAATTTATCCCAAGGCTCGAATCGTTAAACGCAAGAATTTACAAGCTCAATGTATTTTTTCACTCAGGCACTGCCAAGGACACCTGCAATGACCGCATGTTCTAAAGTTCCAGATGTTGAGGGGCACGGGCCGTGTGTTTCTTGGGCTCCGTCTCTTTCATGCTTGCACCTCTGGGTCCGTACTCACACTTGCACACAGAGAGGTCGTCTCCAGCGGTGTATTACCTGTGATTATTGTTACATGCAAACCTTATTTCTGAAAAGCCTGATTCAATATGAGGTGGTGGCTGACTAATGTTGACAGGCTAGTAATTTATTCCTGCTGCAGGATTATGGCTCACGATGAAGTCTCTTCGGGGAACTGAAGTGAATTGAATTGTTTTATGGTTTTCTGCAGGGTCACAGTCATACTCGTCTGGCTTTTCTCACAGGGTCATTATGAAGTAATCTGTTTTACTGTGTGTCTATCGGAGAGCTGGCTCACGCAGCGCAGACTGAAAAGTCCCTTGCCTTTATTACACCAGGTGGGACAGAGCCTTGAGTAATAACAGTAATCATTTCTGCACCTCCTCATTTCTATGCCGTTTGACCACTCAGTGTTTGGTAGTACTAATGAAAATGACCTCTGGATGATATCCACTAAATGCTTTCCTGCCTAATGGGTCCAGACGCTGCCATAGTAGGGATCATAAATTCCTTGGACAGACATTTATTATAGCATGTCGGCAGTGAGGGCCTTTTACGATTGAGAGGAAGAGACAGACAAAGTAAGGATAATAGAAATGTCTTGCTCTAAATGAGTGGGACTGCGTGGCTACTAACGAATAATGGTAAGTAGTTCAAAAAGAAAATTGACATGAATTATAACAGCAGCATGACTGGTGATTCTCAGGGTGCTGTTTACTATACTGTACATCCATCCATAGATTAATTCATTTTGTTGGTAGGATTTTCAGTACTAGGGCTCTTGTTATGGGCAAATCATTTTTGTGCGCGCTCATTAGTGCTGCAGTTGAGAGAAATGTATGTCTCACAGCTGAAAGCGTGTCTGGCAGCTTAATTCTCAAAGGTGTAATTGTTCTCTTTGGTGGAGAATATTTCATCTTTTTAGATAGAGATGTACAGCTACAGTATCTCACAAAAGTGAGTACACCCCTCACATTTTTGTAAATATTTGATTATATCTTTTCATGTGACAACACTGAAGAAATGACACTTTGCTACAATGTAAAGTAGTGAGTGTACAGCTTGTGTAACAGTGTAAATTTGCTGTCCCCTCAAATAACTCAACACACAGCCATTAACGTCTAAACCGCTGGCAACAAAAGTGAGTACACCCCTAAATGAAAATGTCCAAATTGGGCCCAAAGTGTCAATATTTTGTGTGGCCACCATTATTTTCCAGCACTGCCTTAACCCTCTTGAGCATGGAGTTCACCAGAGCTTCACAGGTTGCCACTGGATCCTCTTCCACTCCTCCATGACGACATTACAGAGCTGGTGGATGTTAGAGACCTTGTGCTCCTCCACCTTCCGTTTGAGGATGCCCCACAGATGCTCAATAGGGTTTAGGTCTGGAGACATGCTTGGCCAGTCCATCACCTTCATTCTCAGCTTCTTTAGCAAGGCAGTGGTCATCTTGGAGGTGTGTTTGGGGTCATTATCATGCTGGTATACTGCCCTGCGGCCCAGTCTCCGAAGGGAGGGGATCATGCTCTGCTTCAGTATGTCACAGTACATGTTGGCATTCATGGTTCCCTCAATGAACTGTAGCTCCCCAGTGCCGGCAGCACTCATGCAGCCCCAGACCATGACACTCCCACCACCATGCTTGACTGTAGGCAAGACACACTTGTCTTTGTACACCTCACCTGGTTGCCCCCACACACGCTTGACACCATCTGAACCAAATAAGTTTATCTTGGTCTCATCAGACCACAGAACATGGTTCCAGTAATCCATGTCCTTAGTCTGCTTGTCTTCAGCAAACTGTTTGCGGGCTTTCTTGTGCATCATCTTTAGAAGAGGCTTCCTTCTGGGACGACAGCCATGCAGACCAATTTGATGCAGCGTGTGGCGTATGGTCTGAACACTGACAGGCTGACCCCCCACCCCTTCAACCTCTGCAGCAATGCTGGCAGCACTCATACATCTATTTCCCAAAGACAACCTCTGGATATGACGCTGAGCACGTGCACTCAACTTCTTTGGTCGACCATGGCGAGGCCTGTTCTGAGTGGAACCTGTCCTGTTAAACCGCTGTATGGTCTTGGCCACTGTGCTGCAGCTCAGTGTCAGGGTCTTGGCAATCTTCTTATAGCCTAGGCCATCTTTATGTAGAGCAACAATTCTTTTTTTCAGATCCTCAGAGAGTTCTTTGCCATGAGGTGCCATGTTGAACTTCCAGTGACCAGTATGAGGGAGTGTGAGAGCGATGACACCAAATTTAACACACCTCGTCCCCATTCACACCTGAGACCTTGTAACACTAACAAGTCACATGACACCGGGGAGGGAAAATGGCTAATTGGGCCCAATTTGGACATTTTCACTTAGGGATGTACTCACTTTTGTTGCCAGTGGTTTAGACATTAATGGCTGTGTGTTGAGTTATTTTGAGAGGACAGTAAATTTACACTGTTACACAAGCTGTACACTCACCACTTTACATTGTAGTAAAGTGTCATTTCTTCAGTGTTGTCACATGAAAAGATATAATCAAATATTTACAAAAATGTGAGGGGTGTACTCACTTTTTTGAGATACTGTATATTGGAGGCACAATCTAGTGTCACAAAGTCTGACAACGTATAATAATTTAGTTTTTTCATTCTGACTTCCTCTGATCTCTTGTTCTCTTTCTCTCTGCAGAAATCTTCAGCCGAGGTAGAGACAAAAATGTCCCTAGCCCAGCGGATGAAGATCCTGCAGGAGAAGGAAGAGCAGTGGAAAACCAAAGGGAAAGGAGCTGCCAACGACTCCACACAGTTCTCTGTGGCTGGACGCATGGCCAAGAGAGGTATACTATACGCTCGTCTACATGCAGATATGTTGGCTCTGTTTACTTTGTCCACAATACACTACACTGAAATAATTTCATCTTCATGAGGATTTTATATCCCCTCTTACTTCAAGCAGTTGACTGTGGTGCATCTGTTTTTCCATCAGGCCTTGTATCCCCCACTAGAGATGATGTGCCTGTTATCCTCAGCAAGAAAGCAAGTCACAGCACACCAATCAAGCCTTTAGAAGGTAAAGCCTCAATGATAGGGATGTAAATACAAATATATTATTCAGACTGGACAGATAATGTGTTCGAAATGGGTACCAATACAGATACAAATAGGAGGTGGACTTTTATTTACTTTCATGTAGGCACAAGCAAATAGTCAGGTATGTGGCTGGAATAAAGACCATATTCATTAATATGATTGTTCAATGGTGTATTTAGAAAGTGAATATGGCTACCAGTTTGTTTATATTTTAATATAATAAAAGCAACTGAATTCATTAGAAAATATTTTGTGCAGGTAGAAACAAAACTATTCATTTACTTCACTGGAAAAAAAAATTCTGGTTTACGGCCACGCCCATGTTGGGTTTAAATATAGGGTTAGGGTTAGTTTCCTCCAGGTACTCCGCTTTCCTCCCTGGTCCAAAGGCTGATTGGCATTTCCAAGTCGTTCATACTGTGTGAATGGGTGTGCGATTGTGCCCTGCGATGGATTTGCTGCCCATTCAGGGTGTCTCCCTCCCTGTGTCCCCGAGCTTCCCGGGATAGGCCCCAGATGACCTTTGCGACCCTGTGTTGGATAAGCAGCATGGAAAATGTATAGATCGATAGATGACAAAATATGATAACATATTTAAAGTCAATCTAAACCGAACTCATTTATTATCTCACACTGGGAAAAAAATGAAGGTTTGATGCCCTTACAGCTTATCTCAGTGCATATTGATGTTTTCCGCAGAGATCTCCACTCGACCTGATGCTGAGGGCGACAAGCGGCTTGACAAACTGGAGTCCTTTTTAGACAAACTTCACAGTAAAGGTTATATCTTATGACTTATTTCTCAGATATTCTTGTCTATTAAGAGATCAAATCTAAGCAGTATAGAAGTGTCTGATGTGTGTGTGAATGTGCCTGCAGGTGTGAGCAGTAAGCCTTCTACCATCGAGGTGACGGAGGAGAAGGAGAAGGAGGTGATGACCCTGGATGATGACGAGACCTTTCAGCGTTTTTTCAAGTCCATGTCCCCCACAACTCTGAGCGCAAACTTGCTATTGGATGAAGAGGAGGACTTCAGTGCTCTCCAGTTCGACTCTCCAAAGTAAGCGGCATCTTTATTCTTTGAGACGTCTCCTTTATTTTATATCTCCTCTTGTCATTTGTCCACAAACCCCATCTGTCTCGGAAGATTTGTCTGACCTTCTTTTTTGGTTTAGAAGTTTGTACACACTGTTTCTGACAAGTTGTTTGTGTGTGGCCCCCCCCACCAGGTTAACCACATCAGTAGCAGAGCACAGGCGGTCAGTGAGGCCCTCCCGTAAAACAAAAGGCTCGAGAAACCCTCTACGTGCCCTGGCAGCTCGAGACGACCTGAGACAGGCTTACACTGAGCAGAGACTCAACATAGCAACCATAGAGGCCAAGAGGATCCAAGTGGAGAGGAGTGAGACTTTAAATCACATTTTAACCACTGAATACTTTCCACATGAGATGAACTGAAGTTATTTAAACAAATTTCTTTAATAACGTTAAATATATGTTTCCTTTTTTTTCTTTTTTTTTTTCCTCACGCTGACGTGTTCTCAGTGGCCAAACACTCAAGACTGGCTGGTTGTGCCTTAGCCGGACTGGCAAGTAAAGAAAACTTCAGGAACGTAAACCTGCGAAGCGTAAAGTCCACTGAAGTGGTGACCAACAACAGCGCCGTGCCTTTTCACAAGCTCATGCTCATCCACATCAAAGGTGGGAGTCTCTGAGGGCAAAGCTAAATGACAGGGTAGGAAGGACATGAAGGCAAGAGCTGAGGTTCATTACTGAACAACATGTAGTCCTTAAAAATGCCTTTTAATTGTTTGTATGTTTGTATCGGTTTGTGAGGACCAGATTGCCCCCATAAAGTCCGGAATACCTGATCATTTAGATTTTTGGGGACATCATTATTAGTGGTAGGTGGTATATTGGTATAAATACCTCCTGCAGTTGACAATTTTTAGAATATTTTCAACTGCAGTTCAGCAAAACTCATGTTTATATTTGTCCTATAACATCCTATACTTATCACAAACCTGCGGCCTCACTGAGATTGCTTTAACCGTGGCCGATGCTTTTTGCATTGGTTGTTGTGCAAACTTCATTGGAAAGGTCTTCAGTGACTTTTGGAGTGATTTCTATTGAACTTTTAATAAAATATTAACAGCAGTAAACTAAATAAAGTAAATTATTTAGTTTAAGGCCAAGGTATTCTTTGGTTTGTTACCTTGGTGTTTTTACAAACCTGTTGAAATGTGTTTATGGTTCATCCAGATGCATGAAAGTCTTTAAAAAATGTGACATTTTTCATGTTTTCAGGAAGCAAAACAATTCCATAGTTTTGTCATTTTTTCCAACAAGTTTAATTTTACGTACGTGTTACGTTTTATATTCTTCGTGTATAAGGAATACGTACAATACACATACGTGTTTTATACTCCTTATACATGTTTTACATACGCGTGTTATATTCCTTATACACGTTTTACATACGTTATTTATATAGCACTCGACATATATCATATCTACAGAGTGAATAATTACCAGCTGATAGTTCAACTCAAATTTGCTAGGAAATGACATTTAGTGCCCATTGTTACAGCAGATCTTATCATTTGTGTTAAACAGCCTCCAATGGTATTAATACACTTTTCAGTATTGCAGTAAAATGCTATAAATAACAAACTGACAGTTAGCATAAAGAGTTCAAAATCAGCAAAATCATTTAACTGCCTTTTTTTTCCCTTAAATGGGGTCATTCCATGTCACGTGGTTCAATACAGGCTGCTTGACTAGTTTTAATTTTCAAAATTATTTTTTTATTATTTTTGAGTGATTACCTGTATGCATTGCAAAACCACAATTATTATTATTATTATTTTACTTGGTTTAACTACGAGGGCCATCTTTGTGTCATGGCACACAACAAATTTTGGTTATACAGCTGTTTACGGAAAACTTAATATCTCGGCTCAGGATGGTCCTAGCCCCATGGAACCAAAACTGATCCCTAGAGGACATTACAAGGTACATGAACATATATAAACATTAGACTTAGAACTTAAGTCCAACTGTAATGTTCAATATTGCTCACAGTTCCATACGGTAGTTGAGGTAATCACAAAAAAATGAGGAGAATTGAAAACGGTTATTTGGACCACTTATGTTTGGACCACTTGATATGGACTGACCCAAAGCTGATTTGAGTTACTGGGAAAGTAACGCTAATTATTCGACTTGAAAGTTCTGGGAAAATGGTTGAATTTCATTTTAGAAAAGCTGTATGAACTCTGATTGTTTTTGTGTGGTAAGTTCCTGAAAAACTAAACAAGCTGAAATATTTTAGAAGAATAGAAGAACCTAACAAAGAGTGTGTGTGTGTTTGTGTGTGTGTGTGTGTGTGTGCGCGCAGGGCGCAGGCACGTTCAGGTGCGTCTGGTGGAGCCCACAGCCCGCTCTCTCAACAGCGGTGACTGTTTTCTACTAATCACCCCAAATCACTGCTTCCTGTGGTGTGGCGAGTTCGCCAACGTTATCGAGAAGGCCAAGGTACTAGCATACACCCTGAATTTATATACACTGCACTGTTTTTTCTAAACAGGTTTTACTCTCAGGCTGTTTAGTTCCCTGCAAAAATCCTATATAAACAGTTTGAAGGGTAGAGTGATGCTCATAGTCTCTTTTATAACTCTCTTTCATTCACTGCTGAGTCACACCACAAGCTTCAAGGGTGTTTTAGATTAGCGCTCACACACAATGCGTGCTCTGTGTGTGTGTGTGTGTGTGTGTGTGTGTGTGAAAAAGGGCTCAGAGATGGCGCAGTATGTCCAGGCTAAGAGAGACCTCGGCTGTAAAGCCCCACAGGTCACTTTGCTGGAGGAAGGCATCAACACAAACAGCCGCTCTGCCAAGGACTTCTGGAACCTTCTTGGAGGACAAGCTGAGTACAGAGGTGCTAAGAACAGACATGCACACTGAAACACACACAGAGCAAATGTGTGCATATGGAGCACAGATGCCGAGTTGAGCCCAACCATTACGCACTCAGTAAACACACTCAGTCATACGAGTACAAAGTGCTGACTGATGGACTTAGAGCATAGAACAGCCACTTTAAGCTCTCATTAGAGCTGAGCTCTTTGACAAACAAGCACCTAAAAGGTGGAGTTAAGTCAAATTAATGCAGTATATAGTATATCTTACTTTTATTAAATTTCAGGTGAAGCGCTGTTTATATATATATACTCTTTTGAGAAGTATATAGGAACATGTATGTGTGTGCTTTAAGTACAGTTCATAAATAAATTGTAAAGTAAGTCAAATGAAATATCATCTATTTAAAGTAATACAGCGTTTTGCAAACTAATCTCAAGCCACAGCACCTCGAGTGAATGAGCAACGAACACAAACAATCATTTTGATGTTTCCCCCCTTCCAATTCGAAAAGGACACAGTTAATGGTACGTCAGTAAGCACTTTTAGAAATTCTTCAACAAATGTATTTTTAAATGAATCCACTTGCATCCACTTGAGGCAGGATGCAAGTATGTAAACTCAAAATAGCTTTCATCATGCTGTTGAAGCACAGCGATGCTGTGAAGAAACTCCAGGGCACACATAGACAAACACAAACAAACTAATCATGGACTAACACAGTACACGTGCACACATTGAGGAAACCGACCAATGGCAGGGTGTGGGATGGAGAACAAGAGGGGATTTGTGACAATAATTCATCCTTCCAGACCAACATAATCAGAGAAAAAACACAACTAAGCAGACAGTGTACTACTAATGCAGTATTAATTGTGTGTGTGTGTGTGTGTGTGTAGCTGCCGGGGATCCAGATGAAGATGAACTTTATGAGAACGGCATCGTGGAGGCAAATGGTATCTACAGGGTGGTGGAAGACAAGCTGGTGCCTTATGAGGACGCCTGGGCCTCCATCCCCAGTGTGACTCTGCTCAACTCCAAAGAGGTCAGTCCTCTCTTTCTACACGTTCACTGTGTCTGTATCTTTTTACATGGTGCCATTGTTTAGAGCTACAGTATGACTGTTTCACTGCTTTATGATTGTTGTGTGTGTGTGTGTGTGTGTGTGTGTTTTTGCATGCGTGTGTGAGCCAGGCCTTGGTGTTTGATTTTGGCAGCGAGGTGTATGTGTGGACCGGGAAGGATGTGGCTCTGAGTGACAGGAAGGTGGCAGTGCAGCTGGGCAAACAGCTCTGGTGCGGAGCCTATGATTACAGCACCTGCAGGGTCAATCCCCTGGACTCCTCCTCAGCCAATAAGGATCTCCCTCAGTGAGTCATCCTTCTACTGGGCTTCATGTTGCAGCATGTGTTCCAACTGACATAACATCATTCAAATGCTTGATTACTACTTACACTTTCACATCCACTAACCACAATCATTATCCTCATGCATGAAGCTTAGTTTACGGAGTCATTTGGACAGAAAGATGTATCAAAAAGCTTTGGGGATAGCTCACATATTCAGGCCATGGAACTTCTGGAGAACAGATTTGTATAAAAAGCATGCGTGTCATTACTTTCCCATTACTCTACTGATAAAGTAATACTGCCCCCATCTGGTGACTTCAGTTATAACAATGAACAGTGAATGGTTAAATGGTTTTCCAGTCTTGTTCTCTCACCTGCTGTCTCTCCTTGTGTGTGTGTGTGTATAGACAAGGTGAGGGCAGGCCAAGTTGGGCTCTGTTTGGACGGCTTTCAGAGCATAATGAAACAGCTCTGTTCAAGGAGAAGTTTCTGGACTGGGCAGAGCGTAAACCGAGCAAAGAGGAGCCAGCAGTGGAGGAGGTGAAGGTGAGAGTTAGTAAGAATTACACATGCAGTTACACCCCCACGCGCATGCACAATGGTATATTGCACTACAGTGTGTGCAGGACTACACAGTAATGACTTAAATGTTAATCATGATTCTTTTCGCTCAACATTTAAATTGATTTTTAATTTTTGGATTCGATTTGAAAAAATTTCTCCCTAATTTGAACCCACCCACCATCCACCTCTCCCCTATCATATGAAGTTAGCACGTTTGCCTCGCATTTCCGGAGTTGGGGGTTCGAATCTCAGCACTGCCCTGTGTGCAGGGAGCTTGCATGTTCTCCCTTTACTTCGGGGATTTCCTTCGGTTACTCCAGTTTCCTCCCCCAATCCAAACCGTGCGTTGTAGGTTGATTGGCATTTCCAAATTGTCCATAGTGTGTGCGATTGTGCCCCGTCTTGTGCCTCAAGCTCCCTGGGATAGGCTCGAGGCTCCTCCGTGACCCTGTGTAGGATAAGCAATATGGAAAATAGATGGATGGATAAACAAACAAAAAAAATATGCAAGCAAGTAAGTTGTCAGAGTACGCGGTCATGGCTATCGTAGGTCATTTATCGTAGTTCATTTTAGTTTTACCTGTATATCTGGATCAAACTTAGAGTTATCCACTTACAGGCTATCATTATCTCTTGAGTTAAAATAGCTTCACAATTGGGCAAAAATACAAAATTTCCTCAACAAGGATAAATCAGTGACCATCGTTCACTAGCTTCCATCCAAATGACATAACAAATAATTACCAACCTCACCTGTTTAGCAAGAGAACAATCTAAAACTGTTATAGTATTATATAAACTCATACACTCGCACACTGACTCCTGTTGGGTTTGCTTGCCCTTTCACACTCTTACTCATTCTCTCTCATGATTGGCTGCCTGTCACCATGGAGTCAGACTTCTTTCATGCCTAAAGCTGAAGTGTCATGTCGTTTGACGTATCTGAGCTGTGTCAAACGTATCAAACGTCCTGCCAATTCCCACATTTACTGTAAATGACTATTACAGCATTGTCAGAGTGACTCACTGCAGCTCAGGAACATCAAGAACATCATTTTTAATAAAAAAAAAAAAACCCGAATAAACACCAAAATCAGTAACTTAACAATAGTTAAGTCACTTAATTATCACAGTAGATTATGCTTAATTAATTGAGGAAGTCACAAACTGTGGTCAGATTTACAATACTCATGCAATTATTCATTGAGTGTGTGTGAAGTGTGGTCTGTGCGTCTCTCGTCTACGTGCAGAGTCCAGTACAGCAGCACTTCTCTGCCACCCAGGACTCGGACCTGAAGCCGTGTGATGTAAAGACTCTGCTGGATGGAGGAGAAAATCCTCTGAAGATGGTCTTAGAGGGTGTAGATGTGCAGAGAGGTTATGGATTGGTCAGCTCAGAAGACGGACGGCAGGCGCAGTTAGCCACGGTGGCAGTAGACGCCTGGCACATTCGCGAGTTTGATGATTTCGAGATCCCGGCCGAGAGCGTGGGTCAGCTGCACGAGGGTGACACGTACGTCATCCGCTGGAAGTACTCCATCACCAGTGTGGGTGAGTGAGACATGATGGATACCGAAGTTCTGTTTCATACTGAGAGCATAGACACTTGGAGAATTGCCTAGTAATGTTGTCGCGCGTGTGTGTGTGTGTGTGTGTGTGTGTGTGTGTGTGTGTGTGTGTGTAAAAGTCGGTAAAAGACAGAAGCCTGGTGAGCTGAGTGCCGCAGGGCCTGGCAGAGAACGCATTGCTTGCTTCTTCTGGCAGGGCCGTCAGTCGAGCGTGAGTGGGCGGGGCACGTCAGCTCTCATGACAGTGGAGCTGGGAAACCAGCGGGGCGCACAAGTACTCGTCACCCAGGGCAAAGAGTCCCCCTGCTTCCTCCAGCTCTTCAACGGAGGACTGATCATCCACCGAGGCTCCAGAGAAGACAGTGCCAAAAACACAGGTACTGCGCTACAAACAAACGACTGACTCAGAGCATTTCCAAAACAGCAGGTCTTGTGGGTGTTCCCAGTATGCAGTGGTTAGTACCTACCAAAAGGGGTCCAAGGAAGGACAACTGGTGAACCGGTGATAGGGTCATGGGTGCATAGGCTCACCGATGCATGTGGGGAGTGGAGGTTAGCCCATCTGTTCCGTTCCCACAGAAGAGCTACTTTAGCACAAATTGTCTTAGTGCTCATGCTGACCCCTGTCCAGCACCGAAAGCACCTACAGAGGGCACGTGAGCATCAGAACTGGACCATAGACCAGTCGAAGGAGGTGTCCTGATCTGATGAATCACATTTTCTTCTACATCATGTGGAAGGCCGGGTCCATTTGCATCGCTTAATGGGGAAGAGATGGCACCAGGATGCACTATGGGAAGGAAGCAATCCGGTGGAGGAAGTGTGATACTCTGGGCAATGTTCTGCTGGGAAACCTTGAGTCCTGGCATTCATGTAAATGTTACTTTGACATACACCACCTACCTAAACATTGTTGGAGACCAAGTACACCTCTTCATGGCAACGGTATTCCCTAATGGCATACTAGGATTGTATTTCCCCACTGTGTAAAGCTTTGGCAATAGCGTAGCACACCACAGGAAATAGCACAGTATAAACAGGGTAATGGGGGGAAGAGGCGGGATTGGGATTGGGCAGGTTCTAATTTGCATATTATGTATATTCATAGTCCATGCCATTTTTATAGTGTGAAATTATAGAGATATTAAAAAACCATTTTAGTCATTTTCCTGGCCATATACATTAGAAATATAGTAAATATATACAAACCATATCATACACAACATAAACATAACATAAACATTTTTTTTCTTTTACAAATCTTTAATGCTTTAAAAATGCATGTTTAGGTTAAATTAACTTGTTTTTTTCAACAAAATGCTTCTTACACTCCTGTCAGTTACTGAGCAGACCATGCAATACCACAGGGACAGTAATAAAAGTGTGTGTGTGTGTGTGTGTCAGGTGGCTGGAGGCTGTTCTGTGTACGTGGGGAGGCAGCAGTGGAGGCATCTCTTCTGGAGGTGGAGTGCTGCAGTGCTAGCCTGCGCTCTCGCGGCTGTCTCCTCCTCCTGGGCGTACACCAGAGACAGCTGTACCTGTGGCAAGGTTGCAAGGCTCAGCCAATAGCCCATGAGGTGGCCAAGAGGACTGTGGAGCGCCTCACACACACGTGAGTCATCATATGTTACCCTGAGAGTGAGAGTCATCTGTGATGGTATGTCTATAACTTTTTTCTGTTTGTGTATTTGATTGTGGTTGATCCTGTATTTGTGTTTTGTGTGTGTGTTTGTGTGTGTGTGTGTGTGTGTGTGTGTGTGTATACAGCTGTCCTCCAGAGCTCGGGTTAAACAGCAACACTAATCTGAAAGTGCAGGAGATAGAAGAAGGCACGGAGCCACAGGAGTTCTGGGATGCACTTGGCCAGCAGGACAGGAAAGTCTATGACTGTATGCTGCAAGGTACAGTTATTTGACCAAAACTTTCCAGTGGAATTTTTGCAGCCTGGGACTTTGTTCCATAACTGAGATTTTGTGCATATACTTCTGCATCTATCACTCTAGCCCGTTTTCCACGTTCAGGGCCATTTTTAAACGTCTGTAATATAGATTTATGCTTTTGATCAATCCAATATTTTCTCTGGAACATCATATCAAGCCATAAAGCAAATCATAATTGTTCAAAAGAGAGTATTGAGTTCTATTTGGTGTGTGTGTGTGTGTGTGTGTGTGTGTGTGTGTGTGTCTAGATCCAGGAAAATACAACTTCACACCTCGTCTTTACCGCCTCAGTGCCAGTTCTGGAACCTTTGAAGGGGAGGAACAACTGAGTCCTTCACGAGTGACAGGCTCCGTGATGGCGATGCCTTTCCTGCAGGAGAACCTTTACTCCGTCCCTCAACCAGGTTCCTACAGACCACTTATCTAACCCACAAATAAGTTGTACAGTGCTGTGAAAATATTTTGCCCCATCCTGATTTCTTCTGTTTTTGTGTATCTCATATTAAATTGTTTCAGAAATGAAAACAAAATCTAAGATAAAACTAAGGCAACTTGAGTATACACAGAATACAGTTTTTAAATGTTATTTATTGATAGCAAAAAAGTTATCCAATACCAACTGGGCCTGTGTGAAAATGTATTTGCCCACGTAGTTACTAATTCCGCAAATCTATGAATCTGCATTCATAATGGGGTTCAGCTGAACCAGACGCAACCAGGCCTGATTACTGCAAACCCTGTTCAATAACATCAACACTTAAATATAACTTTTTCAACAGCATGAAGTTGGTTAAAAGGTCTTAACCAGTAACACACTATGCAAAAGTTGAAAGAAATTCCAGAAATGATGAGGAAGAAGGTGATTGAAATACATCAGTCTGGGAAGGGTTACAAAGCTATTTCAAAGGCTCTGGAGCTCCAAAGAACCACCGTGAGAGCCATTATCTCCAAATGGAAAAACTCAGCACAATAATGAACCTTCCCAGAAGTGGCCGACCTTCCAAAATTCCTCCAAGAGCACAGCAAAGACTCATCCAGCAAGTCACAAAAGAGCCAAGAACAACATCAAAGGACCTACAGACCTCTCTTGCATCAATAAAGGTTCATGACTCCACTATCAGAAAGACACTGGGTAAAAATGGCATCCATGGAAGAGTGGTGAGGTGAAAACCACTGCTAACCCAGAAGAACATTGAGGCTCATCTGAACACCTTAATGATCCTCAGACCTTTTGGGAGAACGTTCTATGTATTGATGAGTCGAAAGTGGAACTGTTTGGAAGACAGGGGACCCGTTACATCTGGCGTAAACCAAACACAGAATTCCACAAAAAAAATAAAGCATGGTGGTGGAAGTGTGATGGTGTGGGGATGCTCTGCTGTTTCAGGGCCTTTACCAGAAATCCTAAAGGAGAATGTCTGGTCTTCAGTTAAGCGCAACT
Source organism: Ictalurus furcatus (assembly GCF_023375685.1). Classification (NCBI taxonomy): domain Eukaryota; kingdom Metazoa; phylum Chordata; class Actinopteri; order Siluriformes; family Ictaluridae; genus Ictalurus; species Ictalurus furcatus. Next base: position 10,971,213 of record NC_071267.1, read on the forward strand.
GGATTATGCAGCAAGACAATGATCCAAAAGCATAGGAGTAATTCCTAGTCCTAGAAGTAAGTGAAAGACTGATCTCCAGTTATCGGAAGCGTCTGCTTGCAGTTATTGCTGCTAAAGGTGGCACAACCAGATTTGAATTTTTTTTTGTGTGTTTGTACTCAGGCTGCCTTTGTTATATGTTGTATTCCATTTAGATCTAAAATTATTTAGTATGAGATATACACAAAAACAGAAGAAATCAGGATGAGGGCAAATTCTTTTTCACAGCACTGTATTTAAACTGCAGTTCAGAACTTTTTGAGAAACTAAAGAGTTTGAGAATTCTCCTGAATGAGAATACCACAGTTACCACCCTAAGAATTGCAGGTCTGCAGAAACGTACCTACAGTGGCGCCGCAAATAGAAAGGTTCCTGGAACTACAGGCCAGAATTTAAAATGGGACTTGATTCCTTTAGTTAATACATTGATGGATCAAAGTCCATATAGACAGTTCACATAAAATACTACTGTAGTCTAGATTTCATTAAACAGCACTAATGCTACGCAGACACTATCTGATAAGTAGATCTCACGGAAATAATCTCCTGTGCCTGTGTGCACAAAGCAAGGCCCATGAAGACATGGTTTGCCAAGGTTGGAGTGTCCTGCACAGAGCCCTGACCTCAGCCCCACTGAACACCTTTGGGATGAATTGGAACGCTGACTGCACCCCAGGCCTCCTCACCTAACAAAACACCTGACCTCAGTTATGCACTTATGGCTGAATGATCACCCCACAGCCATGCTCCAAAATCGAGTAGAAAGACTTCCCTGAAGAGTGGAGATTATTATAACAGCAAAGGGGGGATCTGGAATGGGATGTTCAACAAGCACGTATGACGTTCAAGTGTCCACAAACTTTTGGTCATATAGTGTATGATGGATCTCATAATCTGTGTGTGTGTGTCACTGGTAATGCTGATGCTCGAAAACCCCCAAACATATTAGTCAGCCGGTGGTTTGTCTAGCACTAATAGCCATTTAATTCATGCTTCCACTGTGAAGTACAATTTATGTTTCATCACTGTCATTTAGCTATACTGTAAACACGTCTGATTTATGCACTTTTTAACGCTTAGTGTCCTTGTCTTCTCTTTTTCTTTTACTTTCTTCCCTCTCGCTCTCGCTCTGTCTGTAGCTCTGTTTCTGCTGGATAACAAGATGGAGGTGTACCTGTGGCAGGGCCAGCAGCCCGAGGATGAAGAGTGCACGGGCTCTGCTAGGATCCGCTGGGACAACGAAAGGAAGTGCGCCATGGAGACCACCCTCCAGTACTGCAAAGGTCAGAGGTCACAGCCTTCCTGTAAAGGCTCTACTAGGTCTGTGCATGCACCTAATCTGACTATTCAGGGTGTCCCAAAAGTTTCCATCCATTGGGGAGTATGTTTGCCAGCACCACATTGGTTGAGCCTTCGTCAGTGGAAGTTCGTGGACGTCCACTTCTCAGCTGGTCTGCAACACTTCCAGTCTTTTTAAAATTTGTTAATAAGCTTGGCGACATTGTCATGTGTGATGTGCTCGCCATGTTTCCTGTTAAAGTCCATCTCGACCTTGCGACAGTTTCCCGATCCAGCCATGAGAATGATTTCGAGAACTTCAGTTCTTTAATAGTTCTTCTTTTGTCAAAGGCATTCTTAAATGCTATCTGGACAAAAAACAAAACAAAATTTAATCTAAAAAATATATAAAAAATATTTTTTAAATAAAATGTTAAAAAACAAATATAATATAAAGTAAGTATGGAAAATTTTGAAAGATATTTTGCTATAAAGTGTTAATTTCTCCTATGACTTTTGGGACACCCTGTAGATGATTTTTCTATTGCCCAAATAAGGACAATTAAAACTTGATGACTTGATGTAGTTGTAAATCATTTTCCATCCACTTGAGAGAAAACTGGAACTGTAATTGGTGTAACATCATCATTACGGTGCTCAATTACAACACTGTTAAGTCCACCATGTAGAAGAAATAACATGGATTAACATTTACTGTGTTACATTCACAATCTCTTTATAGTGAATATTGGGAGCACTACGCAGCACACTCTTTTTATCATGCACTACATTACACGGGGTTGCTCATCACTCTGCAACGCTAGCCACACAGTGTTTTTTTTTTCTTGTGTCAAATTTAGGAACAGTAAAGTAACGGTGCTAATTATAAGTCTAACATGTGACGAATGAAATTACTTTACAAGTCAATTATTCCGTTGCTTACATTTGTAATAAGTCTGAGGAGAAATCTGGAAGGATGTCACCACCATAGGTTGCTATAATCCTTTCTGTGAATGTACTCCAATCAAACTAAACAATTCAGTGCATTATGGGTATTTTGTGGCCACTAGGGCATATTGTTTGTACACTACTTATCACACTACATTATAGGATTTAATGAGTGCACTGGGCATTTTGGACAGACCCTGAAATAAGTGCACTGTATAGTGAATAGCGTTTCAGACACAGCTTCTCCTTGCGTCTGATTGGATCTCATCTTTGTTGCATCAAAATTACTGGCAAAAAAGAACAAGAAAAAATGATATTGTGACTAAACAGGCTGATTTCAGTTGATGTCGTTATGCTGAAACCCCATATGAATATGTGGAAAACATTTGTATCTCTGTTCATTTTGCTGCTCGTGTACTTGTACTTGAAACGTGATGTAGAAGCAAATGTGATTCTTTTTCTTTACGAAAAAGAATATACGACAGTGTCGTATATTATGTGACGCAGTATACATAACCAATGTATCAGCAATGAACAGTGCAGCTTGCCCCATCCACGATTACCATTAGTACCTGACGGTAATTTTGAGCAGGTGCCAGAAACCATATAACATTTGCTACTAGACTAGAAGCTAATGTGAAAATCGTAGTTTCAGTTTTCTGGTGCCGAACGTTCCAGTGGAAATAGAAGGTATGTTATTATGCTCTGTTTTGATAAAGTATAGTGTGTGAGAGAGTATCTGTGTGTATGTTTTCAGCAAAGAACACCAGACGACCCCCGCCGGCATATCTAATCTTGGCTGGAGCTGAGCCCCTCACGTTCACTAACATCTTCCCGTACTGGGAGAAAGATCCCAGCATCAGAGTGCAGGTACACACGCCATCAAACACACCCCAGAGTGACTGCACACCTGTACTCTTAACTGCAACACTGCAAATCATTGTATATTTCTTTTAATATAATTCTCAGTTTAGTTGTTCATGTAAGTGTGCCTGTGTGTATGCTTGTGTGTGATGATTCAGAGTATGAGGAATAAGGTGATCCTGGTAGCGGATGCTCTGTCCAAGCTGAGTAAGAATCAATACTCTCTGGAGGAACTGACCACCAGACCGCTGCCTGAAGGAGTGGACCCTCTGCGCCTTGAGATCTATCTGTCCGACAAAGACTTTGAGGTACACAACCATCTCATCTGCATCTGTCCTCACCTCAGCGGTGTTTTTTGCCAGCTAGCCATTGGGATGGCTCATTCAACTTCAGTTCGTCGATCATGTGAAATATTCCAGGCATAAAAAAAAAATTCACTTTCAGTTAAATTCGACACCATAGTTCACAGACTGGCATCTATATATATATATATATATATATATATATATATATATATATATATATATATATATTTCACGAAGGTTAGGATTTCAAAACAGAACGGTAGCATTAAAACGCATGTGTGTTTTCCCGCTGCAAACGCATGTTTGTTTGTTGCAGGCGGCTCTGGAGATGACGCGAGAAGAGTTCAGTGCCCTCCCCAACTGGAAACAGCTCAACCTAAAGAAGAGCAAAGGCCTCTTTTAGATTTGTAATGGGAGTATTCTCAAAAGGAAGGACAGATCCTTTTGTCTGTGGTTTTTTATGTGGGGAAACCAGTCCATGTATAGTACCAAATGTACAGTGTAAACTTTTTTTTTTAAATGATGAACTGACCTGGCAATTTTGCAGAGAACTTTTCTAAATGGCGATTATTGTAGCAAGCTAGCTTTATACAGTTCATAAGTTGAATGGACTTTCTAGAGTATATACCCTAAAATGCAAAAGGACGTCAATTCGGGATTTTATGTCACTTATATCAACTTGTGCTCGACTAATTAAGTACAAGCTTGATTTTTTTTTTATGGGTAATGCAGGTCTTTGTTTTAAGGAAATGGTGATTTTTTTTTAAAGGCTAGATTCCTAAAATTCCTACCTTTTTAGAGTAAAACATGTTTGCTCTTATTAGTCGTTAGCAAAATGAACTGCTTTCAAAGCCATATAAATATGCACGTGTGTGCAGTTCTGCAGTCTTACAGTGTTATATGTTGAGTTTGGGCTCTAATATTGTGGCTTTCCGGTATACACTACCTATATTAATGCAAATAACTGTTAATATCTTTTTATTTTGTAATTGAATATAATGAATTTATGAAACGATACACGGTGTGTCGTGTACTTTGTGTGTTTACCAAAATCGGACCATTCCTGTTTTAACCACTAGGTGTCGGGCTTGCTTACATTCAAGAGACCACTGGGTCATTAAAGCCAACAGTTTACAGGAAGCTTAGGCGTAACCATATGTTACAGCTTTCTAAAGGCTTGCTCTGTGTTTAGTGTAAATCTGTAATATGAATGCGTTATGAATGAATGAATGAGTTGCGGTGGCTAAAATTGCTTCAACTGTAAAAGCAGTGAACAGTCACCTGTACGTGTCATGCAGTGCGGATGATTTATGTCAGTGGGGTGCACAGAAATATATTTTTTTGTCAGTTTGTGGTTCAAGCCATGATAAAGAGATCAACGTATGAGTATGGCGTTGGCTTTTCATTGACACAGGTAGTTATGGGAAGCTATAAGAGCTATAAGTACATGTTTATTTCTGTGAAAATAACACACTCACATGTGAAGGCTAGGGTTACCTGTTAATGCTTCAGAGATAATCCTACCATAAAAGTTTCCCAGTGTTAATCAGACTGTAATCCGGTACAAGAGACTTCTTGTTGTGTGGGAAAACGTCATTAGGGAAGTCTGGGAAACCGAATTGCGATTAGAGTGTGATTGCCTGTAGAGAGATGAGCGAGTCTGTAATGAACGTTGTAGTGTGAGGGACGAAGGAGATCACAGGAGGTAAAGTGAGTAGGTGCGGAATAATCGGATAACACAGTGACACAAAGTGTGAAGGTGATCCAAATGGGGGGGGTTTCATTGTTTCTCTGTCATCTCTGACTCTCTCTGTCCCACCCTTCACATGCTTCCATTCATCATCTTTAATCAAAGCTGTGCATTATCTGTTTTTCTCAGGTCATTTGATTCACTGTGCACATCTGCTCAGCAGCTGGGTCTCCCTGGAGAACCTAGTGGAACCCACTTGTCCATTACTTTCATTTTGTCCTTTCATATGTAACTCTCATTTTCTCTCTCTCTCTCTCTCTCTCTCTCTCTCTCTCTTTCTCACACACAAACACACTCACACACACACACACACACACACACAGACTTGGCTCATAAAGTAGCAAGTTTAATTGCAAGAGTGCAAGATTAACACCGGCATTAATTAATTTATTTCACGGCTTTATAGAATTCCATTCAGGGAGATTGACTCAGTCCCGGACTCACAGGAGTAACATAATTGGACATAAGAGATTATGCTTTTTCAGATATTATCTCTATTTTTTTTCAAAAAAGGTTTCAAAAATCAAAGTGCACGACAAACGGAGTTATTGACTCCCAAAAGAAAGAACCGATTCTGAACAGCCTGAAACGAGTCGTTAGTAATTCCACACTTACTTCCTGTAAAACCTACATAGGGTCTTCATTGGCTGCTCACGAAACAATGTGTACTTTGACCCGCCCTCAAACACTACAGTTGATGTTGCATCCTGAAAGGGCTAGGTTCATGTCTAGAAGACGTTGTTTTCTGCGCTGCAAAAGCAAAACCACTTTGCGTGGATTCCCAAAGGATGAGGATGTAAAGCGTCAGTGGTTAAAATTCATTTTAAACTGATATCACAGCAGTTCAACTCCGACCTTCGTTTGTGTTCCCGTCATTTCACTGATGACTACTTCTCAAATCGAGTCAACGCGGGATTTGCGAAACGATTATTGATTAAAGATTCGCCAGTACCCACTTTATTTGGACCATTTTGTGCCTCTGGATCACAACCTGTAAGTATGATGAATTATTTATGTAAATATTTTCTACCGAGTGTTCCAAATGTGTGGTTTTGTGTTGTATACGTGTGCAGCCAGTACACCGCTGTTAGCTGCTAGTCTCTGCTAACCGGCTAACTCACGTTATTGTCAAACTACATATAAACTTATCACTTACAAACGTCCTGTTCTCGCCGTGCTTGTGATGGTGGTTCGGGTTGATCTTCCGATGTATCACTATCCGACGCGGACTCAAATTGGTATGGTAAAACCGACATTATTACTGATATGGTAAACTCGGATATGGTAGTGGGCGTTTCCTTTCCGACCTGTGCTGTAAAAGGTAGACCAATCACAACAGACTGGGACATCTGACCAATCAGAGCAGAGTAGGCTCTCTGAAAGGAGGAGTTTAGCGTGAACGGATCCTTGAGCGAATCGTTTGTGACACTGGAGGAAAAATGGTAATGCTGCATAATGTAAATTATGAGAAAATGAAAGTGTGTTTTGACCTTGGATGCATGTAAACCTATTGTATAAGACCATTAAAACAAAATCAGGCCTGTTTAAAAACCATAATAGGTGCACTTTAATGCTGCCAATTTTGGAGCTGACAGCACCAGCAGCAGATTGCAGTGTTTAAAGCCTGCTGTTATTATTAAACTGATAACAGACTGCCTTGAATGTAAGAACCCTGTTTTGAAGTTGTTATTGAACCAGGGTTCTTATCCAAAGAATGAAATCCTTATACATCAGAAGCTATTAGGACCATTTTTTTTGTACCTATAGTTTGAGCGGCATTAATAGCTTTTGGCTTGACAGTGCATATCAAGGCTAAACACGCCAACAAAAGAAATAGCGCTCTGTTCCAGCAAATCTGCGTCAAGCAGTCGGCGTTTAGAAATAAATAAATAAATGATGCCATATTTTCATCTTCCCTGTAAGAGGGCCGTGCTGTGTAGCCGTTGAATAAGTCTACTCAGCTGTCATTTCCAAGGCTAAACGAAAGTTGGAAATCCTTGAAGCGCTAATCAAAAGAAGAGAAATGGCTGCAGGTCTGTGTTCAATTGGGAGGGAAAATCTGTTATTAAAAAAGCGCAGAATTTCAGTGAATCAGAACTGCAGCAGCCTTGAGAATAGAGCTTGTGTGTGTGTGTGTATGTGTAGGAGAGAGGGAGTGTTTCTGAGCACATTAGTAAGATAAAAGAGAGAAAACAATGTACCTCATGAGTGATGATGATGATGATGATGATGATTATTATTATTATTATTATATTTTTGACTACTCCTAAGAGTTCCACACAAGAACCTCTCTCATAATTTTGTGCTTTTGGATACGACAATACCAGCAGGAGATTGCAGAATCTGAAGGCTGCATGAGCAGGGCTGACTAATATTGCAGGCACAAGAGCACTGGTGCAGTGGAGGAGGTGGATTGCACACAGGAACAAAACCAACATACTATAAGTTCAGCTGGGATTAAAGTCATCATCTTTTTCAGGTCACGGTTCATAGCCAAAGCCTCAAACAGCATTCAACCAACCATCCATGATCTCACATAACTCCTATTCATTATATTCTCCTAATTACAGATCATAACATCCATGGACACTGGACCTCTGTAGAGGATAGGACAGTTAGTGTCTCTGGTGTTTGTCCGATTTCTGTGTCCCTTAGTCACAGCCCTTTCTATCAGTACGCTGGTGTTCCATTCCAACGGCAGAACGGAAATCGACTTATCAGACATTTTCAATCAGTATAAACAAATTAATTATTTTATTGTCGCAAGACGGTTATAATATTAGTCAGGACACTGTTGGGTTTCTGTATGTAGAGTATCATGACTCTGTGTTTAGCTGCTGGTGAGCAGGGTGATGGGAAAGCAGAGGGGTTTGAGAGCCCTGTGCTGGGCAAACAATTCACACCTCTCCACAATAACATTGGTACAGAGATAAAACAGACAGCACAACTAAAGTGTTTTTGATATTAAAACACTGCCACAATAAAAGTATAACATTTAAACCTAGTAGGCTAGGAAATTTTTTTTTTTAAAGAAGAAAGAAATACCTATGAAAAACTGCAAAAATTTTGAAGCCCTGAGTGTCTACTTTCATATGAACCATTAACCTCTTATATCTTGTGGAGTGTTACATCACAAATAAATTCAATGCTGAATACACAATATAAACTGCCTATACTAGAAGATTACGCAATAGTAAACTGCTAAAATAACAATGAGATCAATAGTGACAGAGTCAATAAGATAAGATTCAGTCTTGGATACTAAAGGGGAAAAAAAACAAGAAGAAAGTAAATCATATACAATATCAAGCTAGAAAAAGGTTAGCTAGCTATCGTTTGTTAGTTTACAGTGGAGTACCGGGACGCTTAATGTCCTAGGATGATTTCATGCCTGTGTTACCTTCTGGCTCTCAGATTAGCCTTCTCTCTTTCAGTTTTTTCTTTTTTTCCAGTTCTCTCTCTCTCTGTGCACTCCTGCTGCCTAAGACACCTCTACTACCGAGGCACATCTCACCCTCTGGACCGTCCTGATTGATCCTGATGCATTACTCTTACTTTGAGTTTCTTCACATGTGATTCATTTTCTCCTGTTGTGGATGGACCCACACAAACACCCTAAAGATTTGTACTCTTATTTCCAAGTTCTTCAGTAGATCATCTCACCTGGATACTGTAGACTTTTACCTTCCAAGAACTGCTGCTGTAATCATAAAAACTGTCCTGTTGCTCTTATTCACATTCTGCTCCTTCATACTGGACATCCTTTCAACACACTTACTTACTGTTTGAGTTCCCTTTCGAATCGAATTACTCTCAAGGTACGCTATCTCGAGGTAGGAATCTAAATGTACATCCAGTTTTCTGTAAAGCTGCTTTGTGATAGAGTTTATTGTTATCCAAATGAAGCTGAATTGAATAGGCTAACATTACTTAGCAGCGCCTAGCTTGACCTTCAGTTCAAACTTGTTACACTGACCCTACCTTGGTCAAACAACTGAAGCTATGGTTTTTAATTTTACTTACAAAGAAAGCTGATAATATAATGGAAGAAATGAAAAACTGACAAATGAGCCAGATAAGCTTCCTTTACTGCTTCAGGTAAAAAGTTTATCGCACTGTAGGACTTATTACAATATAGTAACAGTATAATCTGCCAAGGCTATAAATATTTTCCCAGAATATCGCATGGGCTGCTGCATGGTACTGAAATGAACATTTAAAGCATTGTACTGGTTTAAACACAGTATTTTATCAGTCTGTACAGTATTTCACAAAGGGTTTTTTTTTTTTGTGGGATCTCTTTTTCCAAAATTTGTGATGCGACTTGCAGAATTTTTTGTGGGTTTTTGTTTTTTGCGGAAAACTACTTAAATTGGCGAAATTTCGTTTGCACGAAATTGTCTTTCTCAGTGATGTTTGTTGGTAAACGAGACCTTTTTATCTGTACTCATGTTCGACGCTAATGAATTGAAGACGGCTTTGACTGAATGCAAGTTTCGATGACGTCACATGACACGTCTTGGGCCAAATCTTCTGAAAATCTGCGTCAATTTTGAAAAACTGCAAGATCCTCAGAATGTTGTGGAGTTCCTTTCTGCGATCGCAAAATCGTGAAACCCTGAATGAACTGTTTCATTGAAGAAAAGTAGTCGAACTTTCGGAACTTCGTTACAGTGTGGCCACATCACTAGCAAATATAGCTGAACTAATAGCTTCACTACTTTTAATGATGCTCCTGGCTAACACCTCAGCCAGCCTCCATCAAACACATTCATGTCATCACAGCAGCTGGTGATGGGGTTAAGTTGAAGTAGTAGCAGTTGCAGACAATCTCTAATTACAGCAGAGGTTTGGAAACCAACTCCAAATACTTCTGCATCACCTTCCCTGTCTGTAGTGCTTTCTCTGTCTCTCTGAAAGCCGCCGAAGCCTGTCCATAAGGTAGTGTAAACCAGCCTTTAGAGGGAGACGAGCTGGAGACAGGAGACAGCAGAAGTCTGAGAGAAAGTTAAAGGTCAAATCTTTGGATGGAGCTCCATCAGTGCTATACCAATTAGGCTAAAGTGTTGCACGCCAGGCCCCCAAAGGCAAAATCCTCCAGCATTCTCAGGCCTTCCAGCTCCTGTCTTCTGTGTCTGTCCTTTTCTTTCTCTCTGTCTCACTCTCACGCCCTCTCTCACCACTGCTGTTCCTGGCGGTACATTTGTATCGAGCGTGACATTAAGCTCATGCTTCTGACAGGAATAGGAGATGACTGATTGATTTCCAGAGCACACAGATGGATGCACACTGTGCATTTTGGCTCACCTTCTTCCTCACCCTCCTGCTGTGTTTAGCATCGTTTTCACCTGGGCTTTACCTGTCCGGCATGCACATCACTCCATTCCCTGTCATCTTCTCTGCCTGATACAGAGGTTGTATTGACTGAGAGCCATGGCACAGCAAGCTGGAATATGCTCTCTGCAGTCCAACACTGATATTCACCTCACACTTTTCCTGCATTCTGGACAGCTTTTTTCGACAGCACTGTGTCTCTGTCTCTCTGAGTCAACATTTCTTTTCCGATAATGTGCCTGAGTTATTTCCACCCACTGCAGGAGAAATAGAATTCAAATGTGCAATCCATTGTGCAGTCTCCATGTGGCAAAGTGAAAAATGTAAATCAAATCAAATAATGAAAAAATAAATCAAATAAAAAAATGTAAACACATTTTCATAATTAGCTTCTTATTGCTCTTGTTGTGAATTTGCCATCAACTGAAAAAGATGAAAGTCCTTTTCATTTAAGATTTTTTCCCCCTGCTTTTTTCTTTGGGCTGCACTATACTGGATAGAGTTAATGACTAGCCTACTGAAGTACTGATCAGAAATAGCCATCTGCATCTTCAGAATCTCTTTATCCTAAAAACAGAAACTAGAGTGACTTATTTCCTGCTTTTCTAGTTACATTATAGTAATAAATAATGTATGTTTCTAAAATATACACTATTTAATGTAGTAGTGTAGTTCTACCTTGTGTGTGTGTTTTAATAATGAAAAGAATGATAACAAGAAGAGCTCATGAGATATCGATAATCGACCTCCTCCATTACCTCCTGTTGTTTCATCCTGATCCCTGCTGAGGTCATGTTGTTCGCAAATATGAACAGCATATCATTGCCTGACTGCCCACATACAATCTCTGGCTAAATTTGCCAAGCGGAAAGCACGCTGAACACCTCCATCTCCTCCACCTTCCTGTTCCTGGAGAGTGTAATAGACACTTCAGGCAGCTAATAACAGGGATTTGGCAGGACTCTGCTGGGATTATGGCTGAGAGAAACAGATCCTGACAATGGACTGGGTCAGCGTGATTGCACTGCAGAGGAGACGTACAGAGATGGGGATGCAGGGGGATTTAGGTTGAGGTCTGCTGGGTTTGATACTGTAGCACTGAAGCAGATGTTATTAGCACTTTGTCTTAGCAACTGCTTAGCGAAGTGTGTAGTCTTGACAAAGTGGAACTAATGCTTTTGAACTCACGCTTTTAAAAGCATGAAGCTTTTGGTTAGCTCACTTTTCTTCCTCTAATACACTGATACTCATTTCATTTTTCATTCATTTCATCACACATATACTCTTAGTAAAGGATGGTATATGTCTGTTGTTGTTTTTTCGGCTGCTCCCATTAGGGTTCGCTTCACGATTTTGCGTGTCATCCTTCAGTGGATCATTGGTCCGCATATTTGATTTGGCACAGGTTTTACACCGGATGCCTTTCCTGATGCAACCCTCTAATTTTATCTGGGGTTAGGACCGGCACTGAGTGCAACCCCCCGTGGCTGGGTTGGCCCCCTTCCCAGAAATCGAACCTGGACCACAGCGTGGGATCCTTAGCCACTAGACCACTAGGGAACTAAAGGATGGTATATGTCTGTAATTTAGCAAATTCACCATTACAAGTGTAACAGGTCCCTTGATTTCATCGAATTTCAAATCTCCAGTCTTGGCAGGAGGCATTGTATTCAATAATATAGAGCAGTGTGTAATGTGACAGATGTTCTCATGAAATGGAAGCTTGCTCTGATCCTAAGTGATATCCCACAGGAATCATGGTGAGCTTGCACGGACTAGCTGCCTGTCCCAGGATGAGGAAAGAGCCTAGATCGCTGAATGCAACCCCTTATTACCTTGATTACATTTTCTGCAGGCGCTCAGGCAAATGTGAAGATGTTTTCACATGCTTTATAGTGTTTGTTAAACATAGGCCAAGTCATTAAGCTGGGCTATTTGCATTTTGCAGCAATTGTAGCAATTATTCTGCCAGGGTGCATGCCTGGTGCAAAGCCATCACGATCCAGAAACAGCTTGCGGCAGGACTTTTATAGAACCCTAAGATAAAGTTGTTTTATGTGTGTATACAGTGGGGGAAATAAGTATTGAATGTGTCAACATTTTTTTCAGTAAATATATTTCTAATAAGGCTATTCACTTGAAATTTTCACCAGACATCAGTATTAACTCAAGAAATCCAGAAATATAAAGAATTCACAACATTAAAGTCTATGAATAAAGTTATGTGTAATAAAGTGGAATGACATGGGGAAAATATATTGAACACACTAACTGAAATGTATTTAATACTTAGTGGAGAAACCTTTGTTTGTAATGATAGCTTCAAGACGCTTCCTGTATGAAGAAATTAATCGGCCGCAGTATTCAGGTGTGATTTTTTCCCATTCTTCTAAACATATTGTCTTTAAATCTTGAAGATTCCTGCTGGCCCTCTTGTGAACCTTGATCTTTAGCTCTTTCCACAAATGTTCAATTGTATTCAAGTCAGGTGATTGACTGGCCATTCTACTGCCTTGATTTTTTTTTCTCTGAAACCAATTGAGAGTTTCCTTTGCTGTATGCTTTGGATCGTTGTCCTGCTGGAAGGTCCACCCACGTCTCATCTTCATCATCCTGGTGGTTGGCAGCAGATTCTTCTCAAGAATCTCCCGGTAAAGGTCTCCATTCATCGTTCCTTCAATTATATGAAGTCTGCCAGTACCATGTGATGAAAAACAGCCCCACACCATTATGCTTCCACCTCCAAACTTCACAATTGGTATAGTGTTTTAAGGGTGATGTGCAGTGCCATTTCTTTTCCAAACACGGTGTGTAGTATGACAGCCAAAAAGTTACATTTTGCTCCCATCTCACCAGACTACACTCTCCCAGTATTTCATAGGCTTGTCCGAATGTGTTGTAGCAAACTTTAAACGAGCTTCGACATGCCTTTTCTTTAGTAATGGAGGCTTGAGGGGTGAGCAGTGGAGTGCATTGCCTATAGTTTTCTCTGTGATGATGGCACCTGCTGCCTCTGAGTGTTTCTGGATCTCTTTCTGAGTGGTCCTTGGCTCTTGGGCTACTCTTCTGACTATTCTCCTGACTCCCTCGTCAGAAATCTTGCGAGGAGCTCCTGTGCGTGGCCAGATGATGATGGAGTGATGTTGCGTCCACATGCGGATAATGGCCCCAGTGGTGCTTACTGGAGGATTCAGAGGTTTAGAAATACGTCTGTATCCGATTCCATCAATATGTTTTGCAATAATAAGGTTGAGAAGGTCTTGGGAGATCTCTTTGCTTTTATCCATCATGAGATGTTCCTTGTGTGACACCTTGGTAACGAAAAGCCTTTTTATAGACCATCAATTTACTAACCCAGCTGATATTAATTTGCACAGATAGGAGGTATAATTACTTATGGATTTCAGCTGGTTCCTTGCCTTACCTTGTCTTGGAGAACTGCTTTTTCTTAACGTGTTCAATACTTTTTTCTGTGTCATTCCACTTTATTACACATAACTTTATTTATGGACTTTAATGTTGTGAATTCTGTTGTTAATGTTATTAATACTGATGTCTGGTGAAAATTTCATGTGAATAGCCTCATTGGAAATATATTAACTGCGTTCAATACTTACTGTACATGAACTAGTTCCCTATCTGCTCTGTTTTATTTTCTTCTTTCTGTGTATGTCATAAAAGCATGCAGTTTTATGTGTGACTCGGTGGATTATTTATGGTTTGTACATAAAATCTTGCAGCTGATATTGCTGAGCACAACAACTGCTGCTTTGTTCATCATTCAGTTTGGGGGGCGTGGGTTAGTTTCCATCCAGCTTTCTGTGGGAATCTGCAGTGAAGTGCTGTACTGCAAAGATGCTGTAGCAGCAGAATCACTAAAGCGTGGATCACGGCAGCTAGTGCAACTCCATAAAAGCAGTATTATACAGACTGGCTGACCTTGTACTCATGCAAGCTTTACCTATTGCCTCAATGGCTCTGATTGTAAAGAGGACAGAAAGTAAATGTATGCTTGTATCTTTATTCAGACCATTCAAGTAGTTTGCATGTGTGGTTTAGTCTGTGGAAAGGCTACCACACAAATCTGAGGCAAAAAAAAAACTAGCCAGTGCAGGCATGCACACACACTCAATTACTCACTCTCAGATTCAGTCCATGAACACAGCTCTTAGAACTAAATGGAAGCATTTGCAGAAGAAAATAGCCCTCATTTTCCATAGTTCTCCTGACAGGCTGTCAGTGGAAGTTGATATGCTGTTTCTTTCTTTCTTTTTTTTTTAATATAGAGAGTAACATGGTCCAATCTGAATCACATTTTATGGTTTTAGTCTCCCTTCTACTGTACTGTGTGTACTACATGTATGTTTTATCTTACCACAGTATTTCTCTCTCTTGTTTCGTTCTTTCTCTCTGCTTCTGTGGCGAGATAAAGAAAGTGCTCAGCCACAGGATTTGCTGCAGTGGAGGTTGTTGTGTTCAGTACAAATACACTACAGCAAAATGACGAACTGACCAACCACCGCTTCTCTAAATCAGGGACTTTGTATATGGTGGACAGCATAGCTGCACTGAGTCCAACTGTATCACTGTGGTGACTGATGATCTGCCCATAAATCACAGATAGCATTCATTAGCTAAAATCACCCACATGCTTAAGTATGTTGCTAACAGCAAAGATGCTTATGTTACAGATTTATTCAATAAAATTGCATTCATTAAAAATGATTAAACTACTGTTACCTTGCTATTCATTCATAGAAGTATGTTAGCTAATCATTAACAGCAAGCTTGCTAATAGTGCCGGAAAAATGAGGTAAACATAGCTAACTAGCATTAGATTAATGGGTTGAAATTATAGTTAAATATAATTAGCTAAACATGAAGCTATATCTTGGTAGTTACCTGCTATCACTGTAAAATTGAATATTTTTAGTATTGAGTATTTTATTGACATAATAGCTAGCTAGCTCAACACTGTACTTAAGGCCGCATCAAGCATCCTTGTAAGTATTACCACGCCATAATGAAATCAGGATTTGGCCAAACTGAAAACTGCAATGGATAGTAATTGAAAACCGGAGTCTGTGCAGTAAAAATGGGAGTTTTATAGCCAGTCGTATTGTTTATGAATGCACATCTTACGTACTGTGTCAAATAAGTGCCAAAATGGCAACACAAACCAAAGAGGTAATATTTAAGCAATCATTTTATATTCAGGGTTCATACAGCATTTCTCCAGTATTATCAAGGTGGATAATTGCAGTTCCTGTATAACTCGTTTCAACAATTACATTCAGTAGTGTCAGGTAATGGAGACGAAGTATTAACAGATAAGGTTTAATACAAATCAAATCAGGTGCAGATTTGTATCAGGTGAATCAGGTGCAGATAGTCATGTGACGTGATCAAGTGAGGTGCAGTGGCTGATGGGAATCGTAGTTTCCAGTCCTTTTCCGATATTTACATAACAAATATATGCCACATGGCTTTGGGAAAATGCTGCTGGATTGCTGGCTAAAGTTACACTAGCTGTCAGTTTTAATTTGCTTGTTTTCAACATTGTTACAAGTATTATAATGCCTTTGTAGGCTATTTGGCAGTGTGCAGTGTTTGGTCTGTAAATTCCTTTTTCTAATTAATTGACATTGAACTGGAAGCTGGGCATAATAGTGCAGTGTTAGAAATCAGAAAATCATAAAGCTCATCAAAGGCACCTTCCACTTGCCAATATGCTTTACATCCAATGCCACTAAATGAATGGGGAGAGTGTATTGGGTACTGTAGGTTCAGAAGGCACACAAAGCATATAAGAAAAACGAATTATTCGCCAAATTCTGACATGCCTTTTTCTTCTATTGCTTGTTAATTAGTCTATAATTGAGCATTTTCCCATCATTTGTTTAAAATCAATCTTTGAAACTCGAGCCATTTCTAAAAAAACGTTCAAGCATTTGCATGAACCCTGTATCATTTTCAATACTATATCAATATTGTAACTGTTGATGTAATATGAAATATTACTTTCATCTGAGGATTAAATAGACTGTAGAACAGTAAACATATCTACTGCACCAGCACTCAAATTCATCAACTGTCAAATTTAAAGCGCTTTAAAACTGTCAGATGATTAAGAAGCTGCTTGTTTTATGGTCTGTGCTTAAAGCTGCCAGGTAATAGAAGTGTCTGTGCATCCACAATATGGGAATTCTCACTGCCAACCAACTCAGATCATATCGAACAATAACCTGAGAAATATCATCCAAAAACATAGAGTGGGGCAAAAAAGTCTGAGACCATTAGTGACAATGCTTCTATTTTGCATAGTTTTCTAATTTAATACATAAATTTTCATTACAAATTATACTATTGACAACAATTGAGTGAAAAATAGAATCTTTGAAATATTTACATGAATTTCAGAGTTTCTTAGAATTTGTTATGTCCTCTTTTTGCTTTAATGAAAGTGTGCAGTTGAGCTGGCATGGACTCTACATTTTTGTGCAAAGCATTATGATCCATTTTAGATCAACTCCGTCTGCATGTCGTCTGAACACAAGCTTCAATAGAAGAGATTAGACACGAGGAGAATCTGACCTTTTGTACAAAGCAGTGAACATGGTCAATAGCACACATTTGCTTTCAATTAAATAGCAACCTAGAAATTGTGCAGAATCTGGAATCAAGATATTGAATATTTATTTTCTTTGTTTGATATATTTCCAAATTCCTAAAATCCTTCTGTTTATTTAATATTAAAAAAAAAAAAACATTTTCATTGTGGTCTCAGACTATAACTGGTACAACCTGATCAGGTCAACTAGATCAAAATAATCATTTTTTCCTCATTATCCTATACAGGGTCGCAGGACAGCCTGGAGTTTATACCAGGGAACTCAGAGCAAGGGAACAATCTGGAAATGCAACATGTCTTTGGACTGGGGGAGGAAACCGGAGTACCCGGAGTAAACACCCTGAAGCATGGGGAGAACATGCACACTCCATGCATGCAGGTTATATGTAGGAATCGTACCCCCAACCCCAGAGGTGTGAGGCAAACATGCTACCCACTAAACCACCGTTCCCACAAAAACTCATTTATCTTAAGGAAAAATAATAGGAGATATTTTAAAGTGATGGAAATTATTATGACTGACAGACCAGAAATGTTGAAGAAACCTGATTGGACATTTAACCTGGAAATTTAATTTGGCTTCACTTCATGCTGTCCAGCATACAGTATATACAGTCATCAGCTAAACTAACCCCATAAAACAAGGGCTTGGATCAACACCTGCTAATCAAATCACCTGGTTCCTGAATAACATTATTTCCAAAATATCTAACTAGCGACACCATTATGTATTATTTTCAGGAAATCTAGCCTGTTCAAAGTTTGATAGCTTAGTTTAAGTAGTTTACTAATCAGAAGATGAATGTGTGAGTGTGAAGCTGCAGAGTGAGTGTGAAGTCTTTTACTCTTCTGCTTTGGGTGAAAGATTTGATTGACTGAATTCATACTGTGATATGTTTGAATTGATCTGTTATAACAGTTTTAAGCCTGACTTCCTTGTCACGTGTAGTCATGTGACCGTAATGAAGCCGATCAGCGTACAAACTCATTGGATCTAATATACTATATATTCTGACACACATTTACAAATGAACCATACTTACACACTGTGACGATAAAACATCTTTTACAGAGCATTTCCGTATTCTAATCTTCCTGTCCTCAAGGCAAGGCTGTAATTAGGCAACTCTGTTTATGCTTGTCACATTGGAGAACCACAGTGAACATGTGTTATCTGCATCGCTCTTAACATTATAGGACTCACAGGCCATAACCTATAAAGGCTCTGCTACTAATTAGTCCACTAGGTATCTGTGTCTCTCATGGGTTTAATTTGATTTACGACAGATTGATTTGCTCGTCACACTCCGTCACCCCCTTAAATTAAACTGGTACTAGATGTAATGGTGATCAGCGGGCCTTGCCACCGAACGGCAGGGGACGATTACAGCGAGAACGAGGCGCAACTTCAGATGGGGGCAGCTATTCTGTCTACAACGTAATGAGTTTGATCCATCATAGAAAGAGATAAATGAGGACGTGTGGGGGAAAGAGAAAAAGAGAGAAAAACACACAGTGAGAGGAGAGTAAAAGGTGAGTTAGTGCCTGTGCCTGACTGAATGAACCTCTTGCTGTGTTTATGCCACAGGAATAATAAGCAGGATGTTTGCAGAACATCTTTGTTTGGTGAGTAATGTTGCCTGATGCCTGGATGAGTGTTTTCTCTTCTTAGCCCCACTGCCCTGACCCATACTCTTAGGCTTTCCTTCTTTCATTCCCCATCCCTCTCCATCTTTGTCCACTTTCTCACTCCACAGCAGGGAGAATGATAAAAGGACAGTAGTTGGGTGTGTGGGTGTATGTCTGTCTGTCTGTCTGTCTGTCTGTCTGTGGCTTTGGTTGTCAGAACAACAGAATTATCACTCCATCTGGACCTATGTGCACACACACTCATCAGGACACACAGATGCTAAACAGGACTGGGTCCATCATTTGACCTTTTTATTCATTTTTACTACCCTCTGTAACAACATTACACAGCTCAAATGCTCAGAAAGAAAGATGACACTGACTACTGCTCATCTCCACACATGATTTTATGGAGATGCCAGTGATCCTGACCCTTTCTGCTCTCCAGACCTGCCTGATCCATTCGGATACCCTACATCTGGATGGAGCTCTCAACAACTGGAGACTACATTCTGGAGATTGATTAGGATGGTACTGCGTGAAATACCATGAAATAGTTTTGGACCTCAATTCCACATGAACATTCTCGCTGTGGTTGCTGCGACTACGGTTGCTGCTATGGCCTTGGGACTGCATTTACCACATACAGTTTTGCACTCAAGTCTCCTTTAGTGGACAGTGGACTAGTTCAACAAACAGACCTCATATAAAAACCATAATGAACTTTCGTTTACTTTCACAATATCCGTTGTTATCCAGATGAGGATGGGTTCCCTTCTGTGTCCGGTTCCTCTCAATGTTTCTTCCTCATATCATCTTAGGGAGTTTTTCCCTCACCACCATCACCACCAGCTCGCTCATTAGGGATTAATCCACACACTTAAAATCTGTATCCTGTGTTTATATTTTTCTGTAAAGCTGCTTTGAGACAATTTCCACTGTAAAAGCACTATACAAATAAAATTGAATTGAATTGAATTGAATCTGCTGCAGTGTCAGGAATGAGAAACTTTCATGAACTTGTACAGATGTTCTCCAATCTTCGTTGGCAGTATTAATGCACCTCTTTTAGACCCAGTAATAGAAGCTTGCATTTTTTACATTGACTGCCAGTAAATGTCAAAAAGAAGGAAAATGCTGATGGCTGTAAGTCATGTCAAATAAACAAATTCTTAAAAGTGTATTACGTGTTTATGTAGCCTAGACATGAACTTTAAATAATACATGTATGCAGAGACATCTTTCACTACATCGATAGAGCTTCACATTTTATTAGTTGCACCTAAGTTCTGTTCTTTAACAGTCTAATCATGTCTACAAAAGTATAGTGCATTAGCTGGACAGTGGTACTATTAAAGGAGATGGGCAAAATGCCAGTTTGTGCATTTGGCTGGTTTCTGGATCTTTCCGGCATGGAAATTAGCTTCGTCCAAGGTGGAACTCTCATGGGTATTTATTTTAAAATTGGGAAACAGAAACAGGTGCTAGACCAGTGTGCAGATAAGTCTGTATTTGAATTAGTAACAGTAACACACACCTGAAAAATACTCATAGTTTTAAAGGGTATTGGTGAGGAGAAGTGGAAGTTTTGGCTTTAGTAGTTTGGCTAAGATTATAATAATACCTACAACTCCCATTGTTCCATTGTTCTATTTTCTCCACAATCTTATGATTGTTTTTTTTATAGTGACTCTATATTTATGTATAAGGTGTCAAATATTATGTAAGACAGTATGCATAATCAATGAGCAATGAACAGTGTTGCTATCTCCACCCATGAGTACTATTTGATCCTTTAGGCACCAGTAGCATTGCCCAATTTGAAAAGTACAGTTCTGGTTTCTGGTTTAAAGAGTTCCGATATAGTATACAGCGGAAAAAGCTTAAATTGTTCTACCAAAATGCATTGCATGTAGATTTAAAGGACCAGATCCTTTCAAAATCAGCATGTCCTGTAATCCCGCTACAGCCTGTGACTGATGTTGCGTTTCTAAAGAATTAGTCGCATTAGAGCATTTTCATTGCTACAAAATACAGTCCCATTAACTGCAAAGAACCCTTCACAGAGAAAAGAGAAAACATATCTGGAAAAGTGAACACATTATTATTGTCTTTGTGCGTAGTACACAGAAATACAGTTTCTGAATACAGGAATACAGGACTACAGTTGATACCTACACCTCTAACCCAAACCTTAAATTAAACCATAATACACAAAAGGACGTAATTTGGCTTTAAGTTTTTCAAATAAAATCTATATTTCTGTTAATATTTCTCTGGGGCGGTTAGATTTGTCACATATTGCTATCTTTTTTGTGCTCCTTATATAAACAGATATACATACACAGTCAAATTTTCTGACTGCAAAAGAGCTGCTTTCTCTAAAATTGTATTACTATGCTCTTTCCAGCAGGTCAGGCTCAGCCTGAGCTCGGAAAGTACGGGAGTGTGTGGGTTAAGCTGCTGCAAAGTGCTCGGTGGATTCCACAGACTAAATTCATTTCCAGCCGTATGATAAACGACCCTGTCAGCCTGGTGACTGCCGTCCGCACACAAGGTGCCCTTGAGGAGGAGTATCTCCAAACAAATCATTAACACCCAGACCCTGGCTTATTACACAATCCCACACACAAACGTGTAGCGTCAGAAACATCCAGATATCCTGTTGAAAAGGGTTCTGCGTTTTTATCAGTCAATGCAAGCACAAGTTTTAATTTCATTGCTCATGATCTTGAGCCACTCCATCTTGCAAACTGTGCTGACATTACAGTACCAACTCAGTGGAATCCAACTTACTCCACTATCAGGCAAAGGACCTTGTTACATACACGCGCGCGCACACACACACACACACACACACAATTGTTCCACATATCTCACTTTCAATAGTGATAAAGTCTGAATGCACTTATGGAATTCCTCATGATGTTTTAAAAGGAAAAAGTCCACCCTGAAGCTATGGGATGAAATTAGTATCAAAATTATTAACAAATGCATGCACATTTATCCATGAACTTGATAAATGTTGCAAATGCATCTTACTATCCACAAACAATGTGCAGCGATTTGTACAAATAGAGACATATTTGTGAATACAAATGTTCTATTTTCTTTTTTATGTAATGTATCATAATTTGTGCATGCAGCAAATAAGACGTGCATTTGTGGATCCTGTGACACGCGTGCATTCATTGACGTCTATTTTGAATTATCTTTGACGTGCTGAGCGATTCTGGTGCTAATGTGCTGATTTGTTTGACGCTGTATTTCCGCTGTTCCTGTGAGAAATTACTCTGACGTTACAGGGATACTTTGCTAGCTCAGTTACAGTGCCATTGAATAGGAGAAAAATGTTCAAACATTTCCATTAAACTCACACAAAATAGATAACAGTCAGATATTACTGTTAGCTCTTAAAAACAAAAGAGCAAAGGTGTCTTTTCTCACTTTTCTCCATTTTGTCCCTCGTCATTTTCCCAGCAAATTTATCGTCATAGTAATGAGAAATCCAACGTAGAAGTAGTGGAGGCCGCTGTAATAAGTGATTAGTAGAAGCAGGATGCAAGTGTGTAAACTCAGAGCGCTGCTCGTTAAGGCTAATCCAGTAATCTTTATGAGAAATCCAAGAAGGGGTCAGAGCACAGGGAGGCCAAAACAAACAAGGATCATCCATGATCAAAAACAAAAAAGCAAATAAGAATGAAAAAAAAACCCTCCATAATAAACAGGAAAAAACCCCACTAATACAAATGCAGTAAGACTTTGTAATGTGCTGCACGCATGGGACTAGGAATTCAAGAGACAAATATTGGACTCCAAGATCCTGAATCCAAAGTAGCTATACAGTGCAGTTGTGCTGAATTATAGAGACTCGTCTTAGCTAATTAGCGATCTATAAGATGATAAGCATGATAGCAATATTAACATGAAAGTTTCATTTTGTACAGATGAGGAAGTGAGAGAGCTGGACAAACTAAAAGACTAAAGAGCTGCATCATCGAACCTTTTAGAGATGAATTCCCACTGGTGCCACTATCACTGGGCAGTGGAAAAGCATTGTGGGTAATGTTGAAAACCATTTGCCAAATTGAATAATAGACCAATTTGTCGATGAAAGAATTCTCAATCAAAAAAGTTGGTCAGAGTTTTAAATAAATCTTTCGCACTGAGAATTGAATATGAAATATTGACCGTATAGAGATGATTCAAAAGAGATGATTTATTTCGTCTCTTTTTTCATTTAAAACTGAAAATAAAGAGAAAATCTATAGCAAGTTTGTGACCTTGACCATGTTAACGTCTTTGTCCTTATCCCTTCCAGTGAAGCAGATTTTCAGGAAACATTAATGGATTTGATCGAACACAAACACAAACATTTGTTCACGTCAGCTCGAGTGCACACTGACAATAAAGCAAAAGAGAGATGTAACAAACACTAAGAAATACCGAAATTAATGTAAATATTTCAAAGATTCTACTTTTAAATATTTACTTCTATGAATATTACTGTTGTAATACTGTTATGCTGATAATACTGTATAATTTGTAGCAAAATATTTCGCATTAAATAGTGGTTTCAAAGATTTGGACCTCACTGTATATGCACACTGACATGGAAGTCATTCAAGGACAATGGGTTTTACAGTATTTATGAAGCTGGATATGAACAGAATTATTCATGAATTGATTGTGTGAACATTTACCAAGAGATTTGATTTTTGTGAAAGTCCCATAAATTCGGGAAAAAGCGTTCGTATCCTACTCGTGCTCCTGAGTGTGTGTAAATGTACACATGAGAAGACTAACCATAACTTGAAATCATATAATGTTCATGGATTACTGCAATTTTATGTATAAAATATACTGTCAAGTTTAAGTTGTTTATTTTTATTATGGAATTTATTTACAGCAATTAGCAGCATTTAACTGTTTATATTGTTGGCATTAATGAAAGAATATGTAAAATTGAGCCAAAAAGTGAGCCAACACAAACCCATAAATTAAGAACAATAAATATACTGCTGAAAACACCTACAATGGGCACATGAGCATCAGAACTGAACAATGGAGCAGTGGAAGAAGGTGGCCTGGTCTGACGAATCATGTTTTCTTCTACATCATGTGGATAGCTGGGTGCGTGTGCATCACTTACCTGGGGAAGAGATGGCACCAGGATGCACTATGGGAAGAAGGTAAGCCGGTGGAGGAAGTATGATGCTTTGGGCAATTTTCTCCTAGGAAACTTTGGGTCCTTGCATTCATGTGGATGTTCTATTGACACTTACCACCTACCGAAACATTGTTGCAGACCACATACACCTCTTCATGGCAACAGTATTCCCTAATGGCAGTGGCCTCATTCAGCAGGATAAGGCACCCTGCCACACTGCAAATAATGTTCAGGAACGGTTTTGAGGAACATAACAAAGTGTTCAAGGTGTTGACTTGGCCTCCAAATTTCCCAGACCTCAATCTGATCAAGCACCTGGAAGTTGTGCTGGACAAACAAGTCGGATCCATGGAGGCCCCACCTCGCAATTACAGGAATTATATATAGGATCTGCTGCTAACGTCTTGGTGCCAGATACCACAGCGCACCTTCAGAGGTCTTGTGGGTCTTGCTTTGATGGATCAGAGCTGTTTTGGTGGCACGAGGGGGACCTACACAATATTATGCATTTATGTGGTTTTAATGTTATGGCTGAAAACGTAACAGAGATGTTATTCTGTATTGTTGTAGCCACTTCATCCATTTGTAGTAAACAGATTCAATTTGATGGATAAGCATATTTGATGTTTACCAATGCTGCATTTTGGAGAGTCAGCCCATCATCACCTTAAGAGATGCAGGGAAAGAAGTGATGTAATGATAAATGAATTGTGAAACTGTTATCATTCATGGGTAATTCTGAGTAGGTGTGTGTGAGTGTGTGGGAGTGCACTGGTAATGAACTTATCTGTTTTTATTTGCTGCCTGAAAGCCTTAGCCAACTCTAATGGAGTTAATTGACTTCATTATGAGAGCTGCTCCGCTCTGAACTGTGTAGGTGACAAGTGGCCCGACAGTTTTAGACACCTAACAACAACAAACATCACAAAGAGGACGTTAAGAGTGTTTCAGTGTGAGTGTGACAGAAAAGGTCTGTACGCTTTGTGATTTATTCCCCTGACAGACTTTCTATTGTCCTGTCTGCTGATAGAGAATGAAGACATAACAAAGATAATATATTTCCATGACTAGTGCGATCATGATTATTCACTGCAGCTTTCTTATCTGTTCACACTGATAAGATCTTTCTTATGAGTGTGATTTTCAGTCAAAGCAAATCTCACTAAATACACCTGAAAGCCTGTGTACAAGTCTCATGCATACTGAAGATGGTTCCCATGAGAGTAAGGTTGTTAGGACTAGCTTTCTGCCTTAATCCCACAAAAAATAATGTTAACTTTATTGCAAAATGTATAAACTGTATCATAAAAAGGGAAAAGATCAATGGTGATGCATCCTGGAGGATGTCTTTAGTCCCTTCATGATTCTAAGAGTTACTATTGAGTCTGACATTCAAAATTGTCTTCATGTGTCACCTGTATTTGGAAAATGGTAAATGATGCACTTATATAGCGCTTTTATCCAAAGCGCTTTACACTGTGTCTCATTCACCCATTCACACACACTCACACACCAATGGTAGCAGAGCTGCCATGCAAGGCGCTAACTTGCCATCGGGAGCAACTTGGGGTTCAGTGTCTTGCCCAAGGACACTTCGGCATGTGGAGTCATGTGGGCCGGGAATCGAACCGCCAACACTACGATTAGTATACAACCCGCTACAACCTGAGCCACAATCACCCCCTGTATTTAATATTAACACAAGAACAATGCACACTAGTGGTGTTTTTTTTTCCCCTCAAAATTCCTGAACCCATGACTGTGGTCAATGCTATATGTAATTACACACTAATTTTAGATGTGCACACTTTTGTTTAGTAATTTACCAACACATCTGAGGGAAATGTTGAGGTTTCCAACAGCTTTGTCTTGTTTCCGCTTACACTGTGCCTCAGTCACATCCTAGCATCCATGCTTGGGATCCATATTTTCCAACTGCCTAGCAACAGCGTTTTTAAGCACTTGAAAAAAAGCTTGTATTGTTTATTAATGTTTCCGTCTTCCAATGTCAAATCCTTGAACTCATAATTTCCATTTGAATGTGACATTTCTTTGACAACAGAATATCAATAGATTCTCGAAAAGCATTTATGATTTTTTATTTTTCCACATCTGTGCAAAAATCTCTATAACACTGGTAGATGAGTTTGAGGGACAGAAGGGAGCATTTTTTATGTGGATGGAAATCCTGAGATGTGCTAGTGTGTCCTCACAACCCTCATGTGTTTATGGTCCTCTCCTCCAGCAAGGTGGAATGTATAGTACATGCAATATGATATTAATTATTAAAAGTATGAATAAAATACTTTGGAGGGAGGAGAGTTAGGAATGAGAGAATGATGGAGGAAAGGGTAGAAAAAAGAGTGGAGGAAATGAAAATGTGAATTAAACTTTGATGAAGGTATGTAGGCATTTCCAAATTGTCCGTAGTGTGTGAATGGGTGTGTGAATGTGTGCACGATTGTGCCCTGTGATGGTTTGGCACCCCATCCAGGGTGTCCCCTGCCTTGTACCCTAAGTTTGCTGGCATAGACTCCAGGCGCCACATGACCCTGTGTAGGATAAGAGGTACGGAAAATGGATGGATGCACAGATGGATGGATGTAGGAATGTATGAAATGGATAGGGAGCAGGTGCTTGGAGGTGTGTAAGAAAGATTTTGATTAGAACCTTAGATTCAAATCTATATCTATCCATCTATATATAATATATCTCCTACTAAATTGAAAGTTTTATGTTTTAAAATTGGTTGTGCCACCTTTAGCGGCAATAACTACAACCAAACGCTTCCGATAACTGGAGATCAGTCTTTCTTTCAGCCACACTGGAGAATTTCGGGCATGAACTGCCCGTTTAAGGTACTACCACAGCATCTCAATTGGTTGAAGTCAGGACTTTGACTAGGCCACTCATAAACGTTTTTTTTTAGCTATTCAGAGGTGGCCTTACACCTATGCTTTGAATAATTGTCTTGCTGCATAATCCAGTTGTGCTTGAATTTCAACTTACGGATCGGACATTCTCCTTTAGGATTTTCTGATAGAGGCCAGAATTCATGTTTCCCTCAATTATTGCAAGTTGCCCAGGCCCTGAAGCAGCAAAGCATCCCCACACCATCACACTCCCACCACCATGCTTGACCGTAACTATGTAACGCAACCCCTGTCTTCCAAACAGTTTCACTTTCGACTCATCAATCCACAGAACATTCTCCCAAAATTCTCCCTTCAGTCTCCACTTCAGGACATGAAATGCAAAATCAGTTGGGTTAAGGTCTGGGGATTGACTTGGCCAGTCTAAAACCTTCCACTTTTCCCCCTGAAAAAGTCCATTATTGGATCATTGTCTCCCCTCATGATAAAGTTCCTCCTGATTAATTTGGATGGATTTCTTTGTAAATTTGCAGATATTCCTGTAAACGTCTGAATTCATTCTGCTGCTACCATCATGAGTTACATCAATAAAAATTTGTGAGTCTGTTCCAGAAGCAGCCATGCAAGCCCAAGCCATGATAGTACCTTCACTAAGTTTTATGGATGAGCTTGTATGTTTTGGATCATGAGCAGATCCTTTCTTTCTCCACACTTTGGCCTCTTCATCACTTTGGTAGAGGTTTGTTCATCTTGTTTCCAGAACTTTTGTGGCTCATCTCTGTATTTCTTTTTTAATTCCAATCTGTGTTTCTGATTCTTACTGCTGGTGAGTGGTTTGTGGCCTCTATATTTCTGCTCTCAAAGTCTTCTTCAAATGGTGGATTGTGATACCTTCACCAATGTCCCGTGGAAGTTATTGGTGATGTCACCGACTGTTGTTTTTGGGTTTGTCTTCACAGCTGGTGTGTGTGTATGTATAATGGAAGTCATGGCGCAGACGCAGAGTGAAATGATCATTCACTCATTCACTGATCCACACATTCATCTTTACTAACTGCTTTATCCTGGTCAGGGTTGTGGTGGATCCTGCACCTATCCGTGGAACACTAAGGATCGAACCGGGGACCCTGGAGCTGTGAGACACGAAAGCTACTCCCTGCACCGCACAGTAATGTGTACATTAATATAGGACTGATATCTGAATGTCTGACTGATATCGGTTAGTTGTCCCACTACAGCATTTTATTTTTGTGTATGTTTGTGCAAGTACACATGTGTTTTGTCCATGTAGTTCCCATTAAGTCACCCACACTTACCTGGAGATAGGTCTAATTTCACTCACAGACATTATAGCTCAGCTTAAACAGCTGGCTGCTCAGGTAATTCAACACAGATCTGTTTGCTTATGTAAAATAGGCCAACATTTGCACTACTCATTAAAGGATGCATGCAAAATTTGTTCTTTGAGAGAAACATCTTCAGGACATGCAGGATATTTTTTAAAAATTAAAACTGCACGTGGCTGGCTGGTTTAATGAGTAAGTAAAGGCAGTAGGCCAAGTGTTTCCAAAGTGGTAGACCTTTGATAAGAAAGAAATATATACTCTAGATATACAGACTTGATAAGAGTGAAAACTATGGTATGCCAAAGCAGTGATCCAATAAAGCAAGACTCAGCTGGATGTAAATTGCACTTTTATGATGCGTGAATGAAGCAGTTATCTGGTCACTGAGCATTTGCATGCTGGTCCAAACAACCTCCCAGAGGATCTGTAAAAGCGTCAGTTGTAAAATCTGCCACTGTCATCTGCCTGTTGTCATAGAGGGAATTGCCCATATTGTTTCTTTTTGAACATTTCTTTGGTTGTGTTTTTAAGCCATTCACTACAGGCCATCAAAAAGCCATATGACAGCCAGAAAGTGTAACTCTAATATAACTTCCAATTCAGAGTTAATGTATTCACTGGATCTTCCATTCCCCTCTAAGGATTTCAATCTGCCTGAAACCACAAAAGCTTGGTAATGTGTTGGTACGTGAACTGAAGTCAATATAGACTCACAATCAACTTTATTTATATTCCGTATCTTGGTTAATAACTAACACTCTCTCACACTAATCTATTAATATTTCTTTATAATATATTTAATACAAAGGCATGCATTTTTTTAAAAGACTGATGTATTTTTCAGTACAATATTATGCTGTCTCTTGCTTTATCCATATGCAGGTACTGTGTAGCTGTAATATTTATCAGGGTGAGATGTGGAAACCCGTGTTTAATCTGTTCCTGTATAATGGGCCATATGTCCCCCAAAGGGCTATTGCTTGTTCAGTCTTTGTTTACAGCTTCAACAGTTGTATATACCCTCATTGAGCACTTTATTAGGAACAGCTGTACACATCCACTTATCCAATCATGCACTTATCCAATGAGCTAATCAAGCGGAAACAGAGCAGTGCATAAAATCATGCAGATACAGGTCAAGAGCTACAGTTAATGTTCACATCAAACAACAAAATGGGAGAAAATGGGATCTCAGTGACTTGGCATGGTTGCTGGTGCCAGACGGGCTGGTTTGAGTATTTCAGAAACTGCTGATCTCCTGAGATTTTCATGCAAGAGAGATGACACAGAATGGTGCAAAAACAAACAAACAAACAAACAAGCAAAAAATCATCCAGTGAACGGAAGTTCTGTGAGCAGAAATTGTATTGTTGATGAGAGAGATCAGAGGAGAAAAGCCAGACTGGTTTGAACTGACAGGTATATTATGATAACTCAAATAACCACTCTGTACAACCATGGTGAGAAGAAAAGCATTTCAGAACACACAACATGTCAAACCTTGAGGTGGATGGGCTACAACAGCAGAAGACCACATGTCAGCCAAGAACAGGAATCTGAGGCTACAATGGGTATAGGTTCACTGAAATTGAACAGCTGAAGACTGAAAAAAAAACCCCAGGTGATGTTGCATGAATGAACATGAGTGGTGTTTCTATTAAAGTGGTGAGCATAGTATCTAACATAGTATCTAAATTTCTCTCACAATTAAGGTTCAATAAATTTGACTGTAAAGGGACAGTTAAATGTAATATAGTATACACACAGCTGAATGATTGAAAGATTTCACAGATATTCCTTCATTATGAAACACAAATGGTTGAAAGGTGTATTTTAATATATTAGTATTAATATAAATCCTCTCAGTTATAATACTTGCTTTCTGTTGCTCCTTGTAATAACTGTTCTAGCTCTGCCAGTTTGCTTGAACAATCTTTGCCCATTCTTCTCGAGATATCTAGTAAACTCTGCCAGATTTCATACCGTGTCATCTTCAAATCAGGGCTGGAGACCTGAAAGGGTCATGGCAAAACGCTGACTTCTTTCTTTTGGTTCATTTCAAACTGTGATGTGAGATTCAACCTTTTGCATTCTGCTGCAGTCCCAGAGAATTAGAAATTAGGTTCTGAACGTGAACTTGTCTTCTTTTACATGTTCTCCACCAATGATTGCACGCATATTTCTAAGTCCTTGCATAATACCAATACTCACACTCTAAAACAACTAGGATACTGCTGTAGGATGTGTGTGTGTGTGTGTGTGTGTGTGTGTGTGTGTGTGTGTGTGTGTGTGAGAGAGAGAGAGAGAGAGAGTACATCATTAATTCCTTCTATTTCTTCAAAGGTACAGAAAGGGGTTCTAGCTCACTATGCAACTCATCAAAGATGTTTCCAGTGATTCTGCACTCAAACGCTGATACACAGCAAGTGCAATCGCAATGCTTTCTTTCCCGAAGACAAAGGCAGATGTTCATCTTTTTCATTCTGCCCAGTGAGACTCTGGGTGTGTCAATAGACTTGCATCAGTGCATGCTGTGGAACTGAGCACTGACTGTATGTGTTACACGACGCATTGGGGAAAGAAACCCCAAACAACCTTTCACAATTATGTTGGTTTCCCCCAGTGAGTTAGACAAAGTCATGGCTACAAGAGCATGGAATCCCGCCAAAGTGTTTTCGCTGCATTAGTCATTAAGGCTTCCACTGAATGAATATTGAATGAGAAAAACTTTAAATGACATTAAAGCTATGGCTTTATTGTTAGTTGATCTGGCTTGTGGGAATCAAGATGATGTCAAGTTTAAGGTACAGACATGACAGAATGTCTAAGCTTATTGAATTTATGACTAGATGAGTCGCCCACGTTGTGCGACATGTCATAACGCTGTTGACGTTCCTTCAGATAGTCCTGTCAGAGAAAAAACTAAGAGAAGCGGATCTTGAAAGAACAGTCAAATAATAAAGTATGTCCAGTACCACAATACAAAATAATTGACCAACAGACTAATTCACTTACTTTCTTTGGAAAAACAGGGCTTTAGGCAAATAAGACACAGCTGAAATATCAAGCATTTTAGAACCAGCAACGTAAACCTTTTTTATTAGACAGTTAAGCTCCCCTTTTTGAGCTTACATAATAGTACATGGCAACCAGGAAGGATATTATTGATCCGATTCACATTCAGTAGCGGACACAGATTTATAGTAAAGATCAGATAATGTAATAAGCTTATTCGTTCGTCCCTTCGTTTTAGGTATGCAAACCCTGAGCTTTGCGCCGCCTCATACACTTAAGCACAATCGGCCATTACAGCTAACTGAATCGATCATATGAAGTCTAGGGCACCTTTTTATCAAGAGACTAGCAGAAGGGAAAGGAAGCAATTGAGACTAGCTCCCGGTGGAATGGGTGACTGATTCAGTTCTGCACCAGCATCCAGAATCTATGATTCCTTCAGTTTTGCTTTGAATTGCTTTGGATTTTTGCTAGTCTTATCTGTGTGGGTTTTTTTTTTCTTTCCTGGAGCATTACTCCTTCTGCATGCTGATACTGAGAGAACGTTAAAACAAAAAGTGTTTGTTCTTAGGGAATTCATGTCACTGTGCAATAGAGCAGGGACTGGGCAGTTCCTCATCATGTCCTGCTACCGAATTTACACATAATTGAAAGGGTACAGTTCAATCTTGCCCTGACTAGTGTTTAATTTCTAGCTCCTTTCTGTTGGACCTTAACACAAGTAAATGTGTATTTAATAACCACATGCATGTCTGTATAGATCTGAGCTGGGGCATCTGGTACAAATGGGCAAGCAGGTCTAAGAGCTCGGTCATCAGACATCAGACATCATAAGACATCAGATCATTTGCTATTAACAAACATTGGATTACTTCAGATTTTAGTGGAACCAAGTGCACCAGCACCACCAATGGTGCACAATTCACAGACTGGTATGAAGAAGCAAAACTCTGTCTGATTTATTTCTAGCCCAGAGTGTACAGCCATGCAACCTATTAGTGACAGTCATGTCAGTTGATTAGACAGCGTGAAATTCCCCCTAGATTTGATATCTATTTGGGCTGATATTTTTTCATTTCATGTCACTGACTCATTCATGAAGCATCCTCAGAAGTGAAAAGGAGCATGTGATATACAGTTATGAGTGTAATGAACATGAATAAGGTGGATTACTTACTCTATCATCCTTTTCCCCTCAAAATGCCTTTGAAGATAAATACGCTGTAGATAGACAAAGGACACGTTGTCCAATTACAGTACAAACTACACAAAGGAACAGATGACCGAATCGTACGTTTAGTGTTTTTTTTTGTGTTTCGTATTCAGAAGAAAAATGGCATGAACTCAGTAGGGCATTACAGACTTAAATCTGAACTGAAAACTGAAATGAATGTATAGCTGCCTTTAAGTGTGTGTGTGTGTGTGTGTGTGTGTGTGTGTGTGTGTGTGTGTGTGTAATAGTAGTTTTCTCCACATCATTCTTATTAATTCTGAAATGCCACATAGTTCAACACCATAGTTTCATTGCTGAGCTATTCATGGATATTAGATTTTATCCCACCCATGTAATATCACCGCACGCCCTCAGTGTATCTGAGTATTTATAGAACTTGTTTAACTTAGATGCGGGAGGCAGGTTTATGGGTCTAACTGCTCTGTGACCAGGTCTATCTTCATTTCTGTGGCTCAAAAAAGTTATAAGTGGTAAAAATAAAAATAAAAATCAAGCCAAAAGAAAACATCACGGCAATGTTCCCATGAGCTCATCAGAGCCACAGAGATGCGCTCAGTGTAAACTGAGTGCTTCCCCCTGGTGGAATGAGACACCTAAACAAACCAGGGACTCACATTTCCTTCACCTCTGCACATGTGAGCTCAGAATCAGTTGCTCTCGGGGAACATCCCATGCTTAACCTATTTTTTCTGGAGTAGGTAAACATTCTTTCCCAGTTATCGGTTGAACCAGTTTAAGATACAGAATGCAGGTGTTTGATTCTTCTTCAGCTTAACAGTCATAATTCTAGTGCATTCGAGCGTCTTTTCCCCGAAACTGATTTAGTACTGTTTCTATGACATTTTTTTCCAACATAAATTTGCAAATGATGAAGGATTTAATGCTATTATGAAAAGTATAGTCATGCTATTTAAAAAATATATCAATCGGTTCTGTTATCTTAGAGTGAGTGTTTTGTTTAGCAGTGGATTTCTTCTATTTGAAATATTACACACTGTAATAAATAATATCATAGCAAGTGAAAATATCATGAATATGGGTAAATTTATGGGAGAAGATTGTTCAGCTTGTTTTTAGATGCTTTTACTCATTTCGAGCTTGAAATGTTTTGGTTCTACTGGCAGATCATTTTGCTTCTTCTTCTAGAAATAAATGCTTAAAATTCAACAAATGATCTGTCAATAGAACAAGACTATTTCAAGGTTGACCAAGGTAGATCAATTACTATTTTGAATATATATTTTTTTATTTGTTCAGATGTCATATTTTGCAGTGGGTCATTAATGTCCTTCAGTTCTATGTCATTATTTTTATTTGCAGATTTATTTTATATACATTATTCTAGAGAAATCGTTGTTAGTACACATAGTTTTAGATCAAAAACAAGGAAAAATGTGCCATAAACTCTAAAATGTCACATTTTAGAAGGCAGCGATCGTTTGAACGTGAGGAACAAATCTATTTCTCTCCATTTAAACACAGTTTTAAGCATTTCATTAATTTTTTTACCATTTAATTCCACAAAACGTGCGAGTTCCATGAAAACAATTTTCCTTCTTTTTAATATTCTCCAAATAGTATAGCAATAAAATGTGCAATCTAAGAATAAAATAAAAATGGAGGTGAATGAAAACACAATGGTTTTGGTCCATTTTTATGTGATCTGGTATCTGAGGAGTGACTTTTATAACAGGACAAAAAGCAAGTACCTGCTTTCAGTGTGCCACACACTCAGTGTGCTCCTCTACTGACCTTTAGATGTTGAGGTCTAGAGCAGCGCAGGGTTTTTTATTCATTGCGGCTGCTCCTGAGCAGATGGTGTTTGTCTGTGTTGTTGTTTGCTGCATGATCCATTCACTGAAGACGAAGATCCTCTGTTTCACTATTAAAGCTTGATATGATACATATGTCCATGTCTTTACTGAATGTTGGATCATTAATAAGACAGTGACGCATGCTGAGTTTTGGTTTGGTGGACAGGTGGTTAATCTTGAAGTAGCTGAACAGCTTTAAATCTGAAACAGTTCATTATCTATCATACAAATGGAATAATAAATTCAATAAAGTAAATATGGGAGCAGGCAATGCTTGTGGCATGACCTGGCTTTAGAAATGTTAGTTTGTTTGTTTATCTGAGCACTTATCTGATTCTTTCCAAGGCCTTATGTTTCTATCTGTCTTTTGGAATAACACGATTCATGTTCATATCTTTTATACTGCTTTAATGATGAATGATTTTGTCTTCCATGTCTGATTTTTGAAAGCCTTACAGTGTTTTATTAAACTTCTGGCGAATAACATTCTCATTATTAGTTATACAGAAGCTCAATCGTCAGGCTCTGACACCCAAAGTTATTTAGCTACTAGTAATGTAATCTAATGACCAAGCATTTATTAGAAAGTGATTTGGCAGTGGATGGCGTTATAGCCTAACAGCTCCAGGGTCCCTGGTTTGATCCTAAGCTCAGGTCGCTGTTTGGTTTCACGAGTTCTTTTTCACCTCCCAAATACATGGGGTGGACTGGTGACTCCGAATTGCTCCTAGGTGGGAATATGCGTGTGCCCCAGTTTTACCAAGATGCTCACCAGAATAAAGCGGATACTGAAGATGAATGATTCATTTTGGATCACCCTAAGCTAACAGGTGCTATTAGAACTTACAGTAACGTGTGTAAGCAGGTCAAGCTGTTGGAAAAAAAAAATTATGTGAAAACATGTGACTTCATATTTTTCTTCATAATGTGCTTAGAGCATTAGTCACATAACCTTCTCTTTTGTGGATTAAGTCCTTACTTTCTACTAAAATAGTTGCATTAACTCAATGTTATAAATATATCATAAATGTTTCCTCAGAATAATCAAAATACTCTACATTCTAATAACTAAAATCTCCTTGAAACATAACATGTACACACTGAAAATATCATCCAGGTGATGTTTGCACTTTTCAGTCATCATTGAAAAGTCTTCACCATCCTCTGATTATATATATATATATATATATATATATATATATATATATATATATATATATATATATATATATATATATATATATATATTAACAACTTTACTGCTTTACTGCAGCATTTATGTCCTTATATCTCTCCTTTCTATCTGTCTCCGAATGATCGAATGGTTCCTCTTGGCAAGAGTGTGGCACTGGTTGTGAAAGCTGCTACAAGATATTTCATGTGGTGAAAGTGGGGCTATGTTGTATTTCAAGCGGTTTCACAAGGGGTGGATGGGGGGTGAACATAGCTTTTGGTGTAAGCTGGCTGTGTGTGTGAAAGTGTGTGTCACTTTGTGGGGGGGGGACTTCAGTAACCTTCAGAGTGAATGAAATAATGCCAACCCATCTGCTTCATCCTCTCCAGTGATCAATAGCCTGACAACTCACTAAATCACACACACACACACACACACACACACACACACACACACACACACACCATTTATAAACGTAATATTTTCTGTTTAACACTCAGCATTCTCAAATCAATCTAGTCCCACTGTCCATACTAAATTACTGTTAGACTGAAACATGGTTGTATTCGTGTAGTGATAAAAAAAGAAAGAAAGTGTTTTACCTATGCATGAGGACATCGCATGTGTTGCGATTGATGTCCAGTTTATGATCATGGCTTGTAATACACTAGTGTGCGACATGAAATATAGTATTGCCAAAACGCCTCTTGATTCATGCATTTGTGGACATGCATGGTTCTAATTTTAGTTACATAATTAGATCCTTTTTTAGTCTGTCACTATCACAGTGGTCCTCTCATTCAGACTGCTGTAAGATATCTCTTACTTCTGTAGTGATGGACTTTGCAGGCCTTGTCAGATTTGAGGCTGCCCTAATGGAACAATGAATTATTTATATAATTCTCTGCATGAAACCATAAGCTGTCTAATCAAGGCTTGAACTTTTTTTTTATTAAACTGAGTAAAAAGAGAAAGTCATCTGGTCTGTCCTCAATAACAGAAACTTTTGTTGTATTTTATTTTGGTAGGGGACAGTGCTTGGAGCTATTTAACAAATTATGGTATGTGACCTAATTAGGTTTCACAAATGAACTGGGGTGCACTGATTTCATAAATGGGACATAATCGGGGGAAAAACTAATACTTCTGGAACTTTGAATTGTTCTACATATTCCTCAAGGCTTTACAGAGGCCTTGTTTTCCTTGTGTTCCTTTTCTTTCTCTGAACCTATGCACTATTTGCTGTACATACAGGATATATTTATATGGAATTGGAGAAGCAAGAATACTTTAAATAATAATAATAATAATAATAAAAACATTAATGCACATCTAACATCACTCTTCATTTAAATACATTTGTCTTTGTGCTCTAGAAATTGATATGAGCGCTTGACAGAAGCAACAGAAGCTCTCAAAATATTTCTCACTGTTTCTTCACTGAATACAGATTTCCTCTTCTATCCTCTCTTGCTCACCTTCTCCCTCCGGTTATTCGCTGATAGCCTGCAGCAGCTCTCTGATTCCTGGATACAGATTGGATTTGGTGGCCAAGTCCGACTGCCAGGACTAATGCGACCCTGGCTCTGTGTTCCTGGAGCTGTCTCGCACCTCTCACACTCTGCAGGTTTTCCATTCGTGACCACAGCACTGGTTCCTTTGAAGGGCATGTCCACAGCTCAGACAGACACGGACAGAGAGGGGGGTTTAATCTAATCAAATGCAAATGGAACAGGCAGTAAAACGGGAACAGAATCACTGAGCAAGCGGGACACGGGGTGACTCATGATTCCATGAGAGAGGGTTTGAGATGGTGCTTTGACAGTTACTGAATTAGTGACAGCTTGGCTGATAATGGCTCTTTATTATGCAGAGAGATGCTTGTGAGATCGGATTGAGATTCAGTTTTAAGACACGAAATCTCTTTCATAAAAAAGTTTCGTATACACCATCAAACAAAAGTAACTGAGTAGGGAAAGAACCTTACTTAAAGCTTTATGTAAACAGTGAGAACATTCTAAAGTATTATTTTGGTGTCACGATAGTGTTCTGGAGTAGCTGCTCACATTAACTCTTTGGACTGCTGTGTGCTGCACTCATTTCTAATTTAAGGGAAAGGGAAATCTTCCAGAGTCGCCACTTGGTGTCTTCTACAGCACACTGCCATCCTCTTAGCCAGCAGGAATCCCAGGGCCAAGCTGTTCTACCAAGGAAAATTGGCACAGAGAGGCAAACGAAGCCATATTGGTCCACCCTGGACACCATAATGATTAGTTATTTTTTTCCTAAATTTTCCATTAAGTATGTGCACCGCAAGCATGACTCCAGAGTTGACATGCACATTTGAATTGATTACATGTCATTTTACTCCAACGTGTGCCAGTCAAAGGTTTTTGAGCACCGGAAGGTTATTTTATTACAGTTTAATCACTATTACTGCCACTGAACACACAAAATGTAAATCATTGAATATCATCAGAATGGCATTTAAATAAGGAAACCTAAATCTTTTTGAAACTGGATGCTCTCATTTCTTAATGATGCTTTAAATGAGGGCTTTATTAAAGGCAACAACAACAACAAAAAAACTTGGAAGGTTAGCGTGTTAAGCCTATAGATAAAAGAGCTGTAGAGAGTATTAAGATTCACTGTAAAACATTACAAAGTGGTGTGCTACAAATGCCTAATTCAAAGGTGTCCAATCTTATCCACAAAGGGAATGATTTTCATTTCCTGATTCTAGCTGTTTAATTAGTTGATTTTGACTTTCAATAGACTATAGCTGCGTTCAGGCCATGGCGTAATTACCGCAGTTACGAGATTCCATCTTGTAAAAAGCGTTCACGTCCTCGTAGAAGTCCTAATTTCAACTTGTAAAACTAGGCATTTTCTGAGGGCTCAGACTTGTACAACCTGGCCGCTGCAAATATCATGTGGAAACCCTCAAAAAGTCGCTAATTAGTTATCTCGTAATATTTCTGTGTAATAATTCATATAAATGACTATGATTAATGTCTTATTAATGCAAGATTAATCTGAAAATAAATGAAAGGCATACAATACAGTTTAATGTAGCTAGCAAAGTATTGGATAACCGTCTATTGTCTAATGTCGCATAATTCCAAGTGAACAGCTCCGAGTTGAATGTCCAGATCGTCATCTAGTAATTACGGTAATTCTGACATGGCGTGAAAGCAGCATGTTAGGCCTGGATTCTGCTTGGTTGGAAGGAAAACCTGCACCCACACTGGCTCTTTCTGGATAAGATTGGACACTCCTGGCCCTTTATCAATTCAATAAATATTTAATAATAAACATTTCTTGATTGACTTATACCTATTCTATGGTTTGATTCTGAAAATTTAGATTATTAAGAATGATGTCTGTCATATCCGAATCCACTGCCGATCCAAGAGTCACCACAATTCCAGTGTATTTAACTTTCAGTGTATTTCAGTTCAAGCACCTTTATTGTTTGTGAGGTTTTGTCATGTTCAACATGCATTTTTGAGTGTTGTATCTCTGTGTTACATATTC
Source organism: Ictalurus furcatus (assembly GCF_023375685.1). Taxonomy (NCBI): domain Eukaryota; kingdom Metazoa; phylum Chordata; class Actinopteri; order Siluriformes; family Ictaluridae; genus Ictalurus; species Ictalurus furcatus. Next base: position 11,010,154 of record NC_071267.1, read on the forward strand.
TGCTTCTATTCTTCATTGATGAATTGGATTGCACTGCATTTTTCTGATTCTCTGATTTGTTGACACCTGCCTTCTTCCTCTTTATGATTTGGTCTGCCAATTTGCTTTGAATAAAAAAAAGCTTGCACTTACATCCTACTGCCTCTGTTTCATGACAGTCATTTAGATAAAAATGCTCAAATATAGGGTGTTCAAAACATTTAATGGCAGTACAGGTGCAGATCTTCTTTGTCACAGCTCCTCTTTGTCTGTTGCATGGGGAGTAAAATGGACATTTAGCATGGAATCCAGGTTCACACTTGTGCCTCTTATATATTTGTTCCTCCTGAGAATTCTCACAAAGACAGTAAGTTCCTCTTGTTCTTATACACTGCCACTCCAGCACACTTCACTAAACCAATGCATCCTAATGGAGGAAGCTGAAGATTAAAGGCGTCCTTGCATGTTGAAACAGGTTTTGCATATCAAAAGCTTGGGGAGTACTTACACACACTGCACACAGTGTTTTAGAGTTCTTAGGATTTTGCAGGTCTTGTGGATGTTGTTGATACTGTGAGCGTTACACTTTGCTCTGCCGTCCTTCTCTAACTGCTCTATTGCTTCATCTTTTCTTTTCACGAAAAATGTTAAGGATGCATCCAGGTATGTAAGTCATGAATAACAGCAGATATGCTCAGGTCTTTGAGCTTCATCCTTGTTCCACAATGTTTTCTATGAAGGAAACCATTTTTCTAGTAATATGAATATCTTTTTGCTCTGTTAAATAACGTAATTTTTTTGTATTAGTAACACTGTTACAACTTGTTACAACAGCCATCTTGAACTATGAAATGCTAGCTAACCATCGTATTATTGTAAGCTGTGAATCAGGCTTACAGTGAATCAGAACTGGTGAGCTATTTTGGTGTCATTTCCATACAAAATGAACACATTCATTCATGTTTTCCAGTTGAGGACAATTACATACTGCAAAATTTGCACCTAAAATTCTATAATTAAGCGCTTGTATTTTTTCAAGCAGGCCAAGGTTGCTACTGTTGCTACTTGCTTAGTGTCACCACTGTAGATTATTGCTGACTGGAGCAATTGATACAAGTGTTTGTTTTTTTCTCCATTATGTCGTAAATAAATGACTTGTACATATTGCTTCAACGTATCCCTTGTGATTAGCAGTGTGGAACATTGCTGGTTGTAATGTGTGATTTTTTTTGGTAAGCCCTTGCAGTGAGCGGCTAATAGCACTGCCAATTTCAAACCAGAGTAATCGGCTCCAGTTCTTGCCTGACTGAGTGGGCAACTATAGTCTTTGGCACATGAGCTGCTCTGTTTTTTTTGATGTCCTCCAGGGAGCTTCCACTAGACCTGTCAGTGAGGGAGATTTTGGCTCAGCTTACCCATGCTGCACTGCTCTAGTCACACTTCAGCACTATTCCTTCTCCTGCACACGGTCACCTGACACGAGCCCATCACCTGGACAGGCTGAACTGTAGGCTTTTAAGGCTTCTACAGATGGATAGGGTAATTTTTTTTTTAACACAATAGAATAACACTCAATAGTTGCCAGAAGGAAATGGAGTAAATACCATTCATATTAAATAAAATCAACAAATGTATGTTTGACTTAGCTCAAATCAGAGAAGTATATAGTTAACATCAGGTAAATATACTCAGCAAAAAAAAAAAAAAACATTCTCTCACATTTAACTGCTTTTATTTCCAGCATATTTCTTAACTTGTGTAAATATTTGTACTAACACAAAAATATTCAACAACTGAGACATAAACTGAAGAAGTTTCATAGACATTTGATGAACAGAAATGGAATAATGAGTCCCTGAACAAAGAGAGAGTCAATATTAAAAGTAACAGTCAGTATCTGGTGGCCATCAGCTGATTTAAGTACTACAGTGCATCTCATCCTCATGGACTGCAGCAGATTCGTCACTTCTTGCTGTGAGATGTTCCTCCACTCTTCCACCAAGGCATTTACAAGTTCTCCATCACGTCTGGGGGGGACACATGGTTACATGTAATTTTCCACAGCAAGGACGATCAGCTGTCTTTCCTGTCTCCCTGTAGCACCGTCTTAGGCGTCTTAGGCGACATTGCAGTTTATTGCTCTGACCACATCTGCAGTCCTCATGCCTCCCTGCAGCAGGCCTATGGCATGTTCACGCAGGTGAGCAGGAACCCTAGGCATCTTTCTTCTGGTGTTTTTCAGAGTCAGTAGAAAGGTCTCTTTAGTGTCCTAAGTTATTGTAACTGTGACCGTAATTGCCTACCACCTGTAAACTGTTCGTGTCTTAAGGACTGTTCCACAGGTGCATGTGCAATAATTGTTTATGGTTCATTGAACAAGCATGAAAAACATTGTTTAAACCCTTTCCAATAAAGATCTGTAAAGCTTATTTGGATTTTACAAAATTATCTTTAAAATACAGTTTCGTGAAAAAGGGACGTTTCTTTTTTTGCTGTGTATATATTTATTATTGATACCACAAAAAACATTGGGCAAAAATGGCATTTTCAGTTTGAGGCTGAAAAAGAAACAGGGACAAAAAAATGGACCCCAAAAGATTAAATAGCCCTACAGTGAAATGTCAGATCTAACTCTTTATAGAAAATGTTAGTGGTAATGACAATTAGAAAGCAATTAAATATGCTGGGTTTTTTTTTTTTTTAACTTGCACCAGTCAGTACCCAGATGAGCTCAATCACTTTGAGCAGCAGCATTAAGAATGAAAAATGTCAGATGTGGACAACAGATTTGTAAAAGGACTATACTATACTATAGAAAATGTACTTTAACTGCTTATTGAACATTCACAATTGCCGCTGCCAGCAAGCAGTTCCAGACTGCACAGCTGATAAAATTATCACACCCCCATACCAGACATGGTGGAAATGCTCATTTTCTGTTGTTTCTTTTCCTCTGCAAGTGTAATTGGAAATTTAAAAAAAAAACCTAACCCTAACATTTATTTATGCAAATGGACCTTTGCTTAAGGATGTTACACTATCTGTTGTTACCCAGATGAGGATGGGTTCCCATCTGAGTCTGATTCCTCTCAAGGTTTCTTACTCATATCATCAAAGGGAGTTTTTCCTCGCCACCGTCGCCACTGGCTTGCTCAATAGGGATAAATTCAAACACTTAAAATCTGTATCCTGTGTTTATATGTTTCTGTAAAGCTGCTTTGAGACAATGTCCATTGTTAAAAGCGCTATACAAATAAAATTGAATTGAATTGAATTGCTTGATTAAATTCTGTATGTGCAAATGTGGATAATACAAACAAAAATCTACTCTTTGGATGATAGAATGTTTATTTCACTGCAAAGACACATTTAAGAGAAAGACTTTTCAGAATAGTTTGTTGGAAAGTCATTTCTTTACTGTATAATGAAGCTTGAATAATGAATAAGAAAAGAAAAAGAAATGAATTTTTTTTATCAACTTATCTATAAATTTTTATTTATAAATTTTTCACTTATCAACATTTTTGGAAATTCCTCTGTAATGTCTCTATAAAGAGTGATAGGAAAGAATATATAAAATTTCATGAATGAAGGCTAAAGATACTCCATCTCAGTTTTTCCATAACTCCACACATTTTGTGTTGCCATGCATTTCAAAAGTAGGCCCTTAAGTACAGGTGTACTCCCAATTAACTTCTGATTATGACAATTGGCCAATCAGAAGATTTTAAAAGTCATTGCATAATTTTCTGGAAACCTCCACACTGTTTAAAGAGGCAGTTAACTTTGTGTATTATCAAAAGATTAATATAACACCATAGCACAGAATTTCAGCTTTCATTTCCTGAAACTAATATCTAGATGTGTTAAACAACATGGCAACTTTGATGGCAGACCTCTCAATGTTTAGTTGAGCAAAAGTATTGGAGCAGATAGTCTTAAAGCAAATTAAAGTAAACAACATTTAATATTTGATTGCAATAACTTCAAAAATACTGGCTTGCAATAACTGCTTATTGTTTGTTTTGGGGGGTTTCTCCCTTCAGTCTCCTCTTCAGGAGGTGAAATGTATGCTCAATTGGGTTATGGTCTGGTGTTTGACTTGGCCAGTTTTTTCCCCTTTTTCCCCATGATGTAGTCATTTCTTGTGTTGGTAGGGTTCTGGATCATTGTCTTGCTGCATGATAAAGTTCCTCCCAAGTAGATTGGATGCATTTCTCTGTAAATTGGCAGACAGAATGTTTCTGTAGACTTCTGAATTCATTCTGCTGCTATCATCATGAGTTACATCATCAATAAAGATTAGTGAGTCTGATCCAGAAGCAGCTATGCAAGCCCAAGCCATGGCACTACCTCCACCGTGCTTGACAGATGAGCTTTTTCTGTGTTTTGTATCATGAGCAGATCCTTTCCATCACATTAGTAGAGGTTAATGCTGGTTCCTGAACTTTTTGGTTTATCTCGGTATTTCCTTTTTGAATTCCAATCTGGCTTTCTGACTCTTACTGCTGATGAATGGATTGCATCTTGTAGTATGGCCTCTATATTTCTGCTCTTGAAGTCTTCTTCGAATGCTGGATTGTGATACCTACACCCCTGCCCTCTGAAGGTTGTTGGTGATGTCAATGACTGATGTTTTGGGCTTTTCTTCACAGCTGTCACAATGTGTCTCCAATCAGTTGCCGTTGTTCTCTTATCAGTGGCTGACCTGTTCGATGTCAGTCTGTTAGTACAGCAGTAGTTTCTTTCTTTTTCAGGACATTTCAAATTGTTGTATTGGCTATGCCCAATGCTTGTACAATGCCTCTGATCGATTTTCACTTTTTTCTCAGCTTCAAAATGGCTTGCTTTTCTCCCATAGACAGCTTGCTGATCTCCATGTTGGTTTATCCTTTTTAAGAAGCACAGTCTTCATTCCATGGTGGAATAGTAGGTAGCATGTGGTGCTCACACTGCCGTGGCCTGGGTTTGATTCCCAGTCAGGGAACTGGCCCCAGCCACTGGAAGGTTGCACAAGCCAGTGCATTCTCAGTACCAGTCCCAAGCCTGGAAAATGAGGAGGGTGTGGGGAAACACAACAAGTGCAGTATTCACAGGTGAAATGAAGAGTAGATTTTCAAGGCTATTGATTGTTTAATCAACTAACCTAAAAGGGCACTCCTGGGCAACAAGGAACACCTGTCAGTCATATTTTCCAAGATTTTTAATCAGTTGAAAAAAGGGTGTGTTCAAACAAAAGCTGCCATGTTCTAAGCTGTTTAACACATATCAAGAAATGAAAGCTGAAATTCTGATCGGTCATCTCATAATCATATTTTAATCTCAAACCCAGATGTCCCATTCTTTTGGAGGGGACTGTGGGTGCTCTATAATGGTTTCAAAATTGGATTCGGACTGTGATGGCACTGTGATTTTCCCCCTCTTGCTTCACGTTAGCATTGATTATATCTAGTGGACATGGCAATGAACATTCATTTAGTAATAGTAGCTGTCTGTTTAATTAAGTTTGTCCGTCGGCCTGGTCTCTGGCATAGAGGATCAACTATGTAATGATTTACAAACTTCCTTTTGAAAATGCACTGAAATGAGATTAGTCCATGTTGATGGATAAGTGCTGACATAATGAGGCTGCTCTGCTCTTATAAAAGACTTTATCTATAAAATTGATACTTGCATTATGCTGAACATTAGCAGGGTGCATCAGATATTTGGACAAGAACAGATGTATTAATAATTATATCATAATTTTCTCAGAACAGTAGCGCTTCTCCCTAATGCTTTTCAGAAGTACTATCTAAAGGCAACACATATCTCTGCCAAAAAGTGTGTAGACTGCAATATCTGCAGTATGCACACCACCTTATTTATTCAAACTTATATAAAGTTATACACGGCTATACAAGGACAACTCACACTGATTGCTATGCAGAACCAAAGCTGATTGTGCACTTCCTCAGTGCTGCTAAAATGTTACAAACAAGTATTTATTTTTGACTCAACAAAAATGAGGTTAGGGGTGCAGGTATATCCAGCATTTTTTGTCAGAAGTTAGCCTCTCAAACACTCACTGAATGGGAGTCCACGAGGAGAAGCTTTAATAATTTACAGGCATGTGGAGACACCTTCTTGTCCTGATTAGTTGGATGTTGGTAATCCATAAAATTTATTCTCCTTTTTCCCTGAGGAACCTGAGGCTCAGGAAAAAAATCTTCTCTGAGCAGATCTGTAGTATTTTATCAACAGCTGCCAGTATGTGACATTAACAGGGTCAAATATGTGAATATAAAAGTGTTCCTAGCATAAAAATCACTGTCCCCAAGAAAAAAAATACCCTTGTAAAACTGTCAAAAACTTCTCCCATACCATTTGGATGAATAATATCATTGACAGATCCAGGGACTCCAGGAGGTTAATCCTGAGCGCAGATTACTGTGTTTATGTATTTTTGCATGTTTTACCTGTGTTCACATACATGGGTTTCCTCCGGGTACTCTGGTTTCCACCCCTAATTCAAAGACATGAGTTGTAGGCTGATTGGCATCTCTAAATTGTCTTTAGTGTTTGAATATGTGTGTGTGTGTGTGTGTGTAATTGTGCTCTGTGAGCCTGGTGTATATGTGTACAGGGTGTCCCACGCCTTGTGCCCCAAGTCCCCTAGGATAGGCTCCAAGCTCCCCCACGACCCTGTGTTGGATAAGCAGCATGGAAAATGGATGGATGTCTATGCCTGGTAAACCTAAGTGAACCATATTAGATGTGTTGACTGTCCTTAAAAAGACAAGACAAAATCTACTCCAGAGTTGAATAGAAATGAAAGATTATTATTTCAAATTTTTGCGGACTTAACATTACTGTGACATTATTGAGACCACATTCATAGCCAAGGTAAGATTCCTTTTGGCCTTCAGCTTCTGAAACAAACATTTCCATAACAATTTAACGATGTTTAAAAAAAAACAGAGTGCTAGCTAATGTAACTGGGCTTTGTCTCCTGGTGTAAAAAAATTATTTAAATGCATTTTCAACCCACTTCCACTGATTATTACTTACAATTTGCCCACTGTGTAATGAATATCTACAGAATGAAAACTCTTAACGCATTTTCTTTAAGTAAACAAAGAACTCTTTCTGCATCCTTCCTGTTGTTTTTGTCCCTATGAGGGAGACAACCATACAGTCTGTGACACATTTTCCCTCAACATCTGTGGTGCCTGGAGTGAGAGTGAAGCGTGCAGGTGAAGTTTCTTGCTGCATTTTATATTCCCAGTCTCTGCTCACTATCTTCTGCCTGTCCAGGAACAGTCGGCAGAGATTGTGCACATGTATTCCAGTGTATTTGATCCTGTTTATTTGGGGCTCATTAGATATTTATGAGCATCTGGGCAGCATGGTGAGCGTGACTGTGGGCATTTTGGCTTTGTGTACAGCCTTTGGCATATCCTGCATGCAACTTGATTATTCGGTGCAGTTAACCGATGTAAGTGTAATCTTGTGTAAACTCAGGTACATCTGTGTTACTTAACCCAGAGGGTTTTCATTGCACAAATCAATGACAGACATTGTAATCTCCGGAAGCAGGATGTCGAAATAGATATCTTTCCCTTCATTAAATGATCACACAGAGCTTTCTCTTTTCCCTTTCTTTCACGTTTGTCCGCGATCTACACACATCTCTGAGCACAATTCTGTGCAGCTGCTCTGCTACAGCAATGCAGTAGAGAAGCCACGATTATTCAGATGTAACATTTGTCCAGGCTCGTATGGCAGCACTGGGCAATCGATACAGTGTCTCGGAAGGGTATTTGAATGTAGAGAAATAACCTTGTCCTCCATGCCAGGGTTAGCTACACCCCCCCCCCCCCCCCCCCCCGCCCCATAAAGAGCATGCACTCTGTAATTCATTTTCAGCAGCTCTGCAGATTGCAGGTCACTGTGCTCATGATTTATGGTTGCTCTCAGTGCAATTTCCATTTTCTAACTTGTGGCACAATCGTGTAAACTTTTAAGACAACCAAGCAATGAAATAAATGCAGAGTTTTGAAAAGGAAATTCCTAGACAGCTACATTAAATGGAATTATCACAGCACTGACTGTGCCTTTCTTTCTGCACTTGAATCAAGCGCTGGCGTCCTTGGTGTATATTTGGGGACATTAAGTGCACTGCCCCATGCTTATACTGCAGGTCGAGCTGTCCCTCTGTGAAACATATCTTCTCTGGCCCATGAGGACTGAGTGGCTCTGGTAATGAAGGATGCCATGGAAATTCCTTCTTTCTTTACGGGTACAATTAGGAGTAAGGAAGTTGTGGTAGTGGGTGCATACTGCATGGTAAATAGCTGTGATTGATGTCTTGCTGAAGACTAACTGAATTACATTAACTTCCGCCCACAGCCTAAGGTGAGAGCTGGAAGGTTGCAGTAGAAATGGTAATTACAAATAGCTCTCTGATGCCTCTATAATAGTGTCTCCTTTTCCTGTACACTAATGGATGTTAATGTAAATAACACATGCATGTTCTACAGAGCGTTACAGTGACTGCCACTGTAATGATGTTGTGTCAGGTGTCATGTACATGGCTCTCTGGGAACTGTATTATTTACTATAGCTGCATGAGTAAAGGTATAAATGCACTGTATAATAGATTATATTGTATAGTAGATTTCAATTGTTATAACATAAAATTAGCACTTAAATCATTTACTGTAACGTGAATATATGAAAATGCTATATAATAATATGCATGGAGAAATGAAGGTGTATATTAAGTATCCATTATCCCTGCATCCTGCATTCTGTATTACAAATGCGTGACAAATGAAAGGAAAAAACAAAATAAAGTGTATTAGTAAGGTGTGGGGCCACCAAGAGCTGCTTTGGTACACACTGAAAACCATTCTTGCAAAATATAGTCCCTCGATTCATATTTTGATGATAGTGGTAAAGTGTGCTATCTAACACACGGGTTCAAAATCTCTCACGTGTCTTCAGTTGAGTTGTTATGTGGTGACTGTGAAAGCCAAAACATATCATTTACATCATTTTCATCCTCAGTGAGTCCTCATGTCGTGTGGATGGAGAATTGTCTTTCGGGAAGAGCCTACTCCCATCAGGACAGAAATGTTTCATTACAGGATAGTGATCAGTCAGAAGAACCGTGTATTGATTTGTAGTGATCGTTACCTCTAAGGAGACAAGTGGACCCAAACCATGGCAGCAAAATAAATGACTCCAAATCACCAACTACAGAGCCACAGAGTTTTTCTTTAATTTGTCACCCCGTCTGTATATAACAATAGAAGGAGAAGCATTTTAAAGTCACTATGTATGCCTTATTGGGTCTACTGGGTGTAATTCACATATTCAGACAAATGTCTGTTTATCTCAGGAGAACAGTTCATTGGTAGTTGAAGTAACCTCGTACTGAAAGACAATTAAATGTAACATTGTAAAATCTTTACATACCAGTAATGTGTCATCCTAAATAAATCATTTCTAATCAGCTTATTGAAAATATAGATTTATCATAAATAGATATGTGCAGATATGAAATGTTCATTTCACATTAATTGCTTAAGCTTTTATCATAGTTTACAATATCCTCACTATATTGTATTTCAATAAATACCTACATACTTACTGGCACCTGTTTTGCTGATAGCATTTTAAACAGAACCTCACTTCGAGCAAGCTGTGCATGTGACTTTTGTTGCACTCGCTAACATCTCGGCTTGGATAAAAAACCCAACTGGGAGCTATAAATAGGGCAATAGCTTGAAAAGTGAGATGACTAGTCAGCTCATTCTTTTTTGTTGTTGTTTTTGTTTGTTAACAAATTGCCTTTGCTAAGAAATACACATGCAGTGCTGCCTTCAAAATTGGGCAATATCTTATATCTTGCCTATTTTATACTGCCTTTCAAATGGGACAAACCTTTTCTACCTACTTAACAAGATGCTTAACAAGGTGCATGTTAAATATATATATATATCCATTGTCATATTCTATAACTGATTATAGGCATATGCCTAATCAGAACTAAAACAAGAACATGATTTAGTTTGATCAGTTAAGCATACATTAATAAACAGAGTAGCATGATACATATGAACATTTTACACAAAAACAAGTGTTCATTTAGTCTCAAAATATATTAAGCATATTTGAAACTGAACAGAATTCTGGCGGATGAAGATGTAATCAGTTTGGCAATGACAGACATGGCTGTTTCCTTTGTGTAATAATTTAAAAGAATCACAGTATAGTCCAGCTAAAGTTTATATTGAATTTGTGTTTCAGAACTAGCCTTGTCTTCGCAAAGCCTCTCTGTTCATCAGTCTGAGTCTGAGTCATGGTGGAAGTGGACAGCATCTTGGCTAATGGCTCAGCGGTCCACATTCATCCTGCGTAGCTTCTCGGGCAGGTTGTCCTCGGGCCAGCCGCCAGCTGCTGGCAACTGGTTGAGGTTGGGTCCTGCTACTGGAGTAGGCATTAAAGGCAGTCTGTGATACTCCAGCTCTCCTGCTGACAAGATGTGTGGCTCTGCCTTCATCTGGTTGGTGGATTCCTCCAGCCTGGCTGATGAGCGCAGCGGCTCACTTGTGTTAGATGTTTTTTCAGCTGCTTGTGTATTGCTGGCTTTCCCAGCCTCTTTACCATTTCTGGAGCTCATACGCTGGAGCTTACTGGGCAACCTAGAGACCGTTCCTTCAGTGTGGGGAGCACCATCAAGGGAGAAGATGCGCTCTCTGCGGCTTCGTGGATCTCCTGGAGTTGGTGTGAGAGGAGGAGCAGGGGAAGGCAGGCAAGATGATTCCTCCTGCTCCTTTACACTGTAGGGAGGTGTGGGCACCTCAAAGGTGCTGTGGAACTGCGAGTAGTCCACTCGGAAGAAACCATCCTCCAGAGACATAACAGGAAGGAAGCGGTGCCCCCACAACACCTCATCCTCTGTGTAAGATGTCCGAGCCTGGCATGTCATACCTGAGAGAGAGCGAGAGAGAGGGAGAGAGAGAGAGAGAGAGAGAGAGAGAGAGAGAGAGAGAGAGAGAGAGAGAGAGTAGGCAATCAATCCAGCATGGAAAAAGATAGCGCAGCACAGACAAGCAGTGAAGTATTGCTTTTACCTTTGAGTGCAGCTATATTTATCATGGTTTTCTCTGACCACATAATGGCTTGACATGAATCATTTAGACCCCAATCCATTTTGTTTGTCTAGTGATCTCAGTATGATGCTAACCTGTGGTTTCCACTATCCCTTCAAGGATAACAACAATCTCAAACTGCTCACTCATGAGTGAGCGCTGTGAGAGGTCGAAGAACGGGCTCTTGGGATTAATCTCGTGGCAGATGGTGAGAGGAGAGACGAGGAAGAGTTGGTCGGCGCCCGTTCCAAACCCAACGTCCAGCTCTCTTTGGTCCAAGGGCAGAAACTCCCCCTCAGGTGTCTGTCGAGACTACAGTAGAGGAGACAGAATCAAAAATGCTACTCAGGTAATGGCCTTTTCAAAAGTGCTTTTCCCCTGGTATCTGGATGAGTGTCAGACTTCCTTCATCAACACTGGTGCAAATCCTGTTCTCTTTTCATTCTCATCCAAGAGCACAGGCCTTGGAATGCACAGAACAATTACTTAGATTAAAGTGTAAATGAAGTCAATGGAGAGCTTAATGTGCTGTTTCGGAGTAATACATTAACTCCAACGTGAAGACAGAAAAGGAGAGTGAAACCCTCGAGAGATGAACAGATGCAAAAGACTACTTTTAGGAAGTGTATCTGAGTTCATCCATTAATCTTAAAGATCCCATGTAACATACTGAGAATCTGTAATTTAGATTTGAAGCCATAAATCAACATAAGCAACACCATGTTTTTACCATTTGCATTATTGCCAAGCTCGGTCCTCAGTGGAGACTTGCTGATGGAATTTTTAAATGGGCCATTTTCTACTGATTCATGGCAAATCAGTGCAACAGTGATATCCTACAAATTTTTAAATTCTCATTAAATGTAGAATATGCATGAATGTTTAGTATAATCATAATTATAAGTATTTTTTTTTTTGTGTGTGTGTGTGTGTGTGTGTGTGTGTGTGTGTGTGTGATACGGAAAATCTGGGCTGTGAACAGAATTTCAAATTGTCAGCGGTATTAACCTACGCTAAAATCCCAAGTACTGTATATTTAACTCATGTTGTATAAGAGTGCATTTATTTGATCAAAATGTACTCAACACACTGTTCCTTCCATTCGCTTGCAGGACACAATGTACAGCCCACATACAGTACCGAGCTGAACAGTAAGCCTGAATAACAATAACACACAACTATACATAGCACTCCCAGAGATCGTCTTTCTAGCTGTAAAACTCTGCAGTGACTTTTAAAAGATGAAAGATAAGATGATAGCTCGTTTAAAAGATGAATATGAGGATAGATCAGAATTTCAGCTTTCATGTCCTGATATTTACATCTAGGTGTGTTAAACGACATAGAACATGGCACCTTTTGGGGCAGACCAACCAATTTTTATGTGAGCAAAAGTAATGGAACAGATACTTAATGAGACTTAAAGTAAATTCATGTAAATAACACTTAATATTTGGTTGCATATCCCTTGCTTGCAATAACTGGTGACCCACTGACATCACCAAACTGTTGCATTTTTCTTTTGTGTTGCATTTCCAGCCTTATACTGCAGCTTCTTACAGTTGTTGTTTGTTTTGTTGATATTCTGAGCCAGCGTCTCAAACCCAAATGTCTTCAATGTATAGTAGTACCTACTCAGCGTGGCTCAAGGTTCCTTTCAAGAACATTCAAACTAACTGTTCCTCAGTGGTGGAATGAACTTCCAACCTCAATCCGGACTGCAGAATCTCTCACTATCTTCAAAAAACATCTAAAGACCCACCTCTTCCGTGAACACCTAATCAACCCATAAAAAAAAAGAGAAAAAAAATGTACTCTGGCACTTACACCTCTACTCTGCGCACTTTGCTTCTTCTGGAACTCAATTAACGGATCTTGTATGGCAGCACTACTTTTGTTCTCTGCTTGATTTATCGCTTTGCTTGTATTTTCTCATTTGTAAGTCGCTTTGGATAAAAGCGTCTGCTAAATGAATAAATGTAAATGTATATCGAAAACAATAGAATTGGCCTTGCTGTTCCAATACTTTCAGAGGGGATTGTATACGGTGCAAGCCTAATGGACATGTATTTCACAGTTAATCATCAAAAAAAGCACATTGCAAACTGTACGCTATGAAAATATCAAGAAGAGGTACTTCTATAAGACAAGTAACCTGATAAAACACCTTATGGCATTTAAATAGTATCTCAGCTGACTTAAGCAAGCAGAGTAGTATCAGAGAGCGCGGACATTAATAATGCTGTGAATTGTGAGCACACAAATGTATTTGCAAGTGTGGAGCACTGAAGCAAGTGTACAGACAAACTGTAGTGCATAAGAGCACTTCAGTTCTGCGAGCACTGAGCACTGAGACTCACATGTTTTGTTCACCATGCTCGCTCGTACTGCTCTGTGTCGCCCTTCTTAAACATAAAACTCAGCAAGAGGAGCATGGCAACAACCAACATAAACAGAGCTAAATAAACTGTTCCATAAGGCAGCACCTGATTGTTAATACTAGGAAGATTACTCATTTCAGTATCAGTATCGGTATTGGTAATGATGAGTACCAAAACACGTTCTCATACTTGTACTCAGTCAGGAAAAACAGGTATTAATGCATTCCTAGTTTAATTCAGTCTCTCCAGGATTTTAAAAATGAACACAAAATCAAGCACACTCTGCAATATTCAGAAGAGCTTGCAATTTTAAAAAAAATATATATATATAATTATTACCACAGATTTTCCACAGATTTGGGCCAAGACGCATCACATGACATAAGCACAATGCACATTCAGCCAAAGCCCTCTTGGATTCATGTGTGTCGAACATGGGGACAGCTAAAAGGTCACATTTACCATCAAACATCACTGTGAAAGTGATCTTGTCAAGTAGTTTTCCGCAAAAAAAAAAAAAATCCACAAACTTTTTAAAAAAGCCGCAGCAAAATCAAGTACAGACCTGTACTTGAAAATCTGTTAAATCATTCCAATATGTAGTCTTTAGAGTTGTGCCTTTACACATGAACATAAGGGACTGGCAGGAGAGTGGGACAGAGCTGGCTGTGTGCGCCTGCCGCTCCAGATGGTGAACAGACTGAGCTGCACTCGTGGAGCTGTACCCAGACCAAGGGGTGAGACTTTTCACACGATAGACACAGTACCCACACATTCTCCTTAGTGCTGTAAAAGAAACAGCTCCAATACAATCAGATACACATACTTATACAGACATGTATGCAATGCATGCTCACGCACATACAGTCATGTGAAAAAATAAGTACACTCCAAGGAAATTGTTGGCTTTTTTTGACATATTTTGACAAGCAAACATTTGAAACAGTGCCTATTAGTGAAGTTAATACACTCTATCAAATTGACATTTTGTAGTCATTTTCACAATTTAAATGAACTAAGAAGAGATTAGACACTTTTTGGAAAAATTAAGCATACCCCTACATTTATCACACCTTCAAACTCATAAAATTCTAATCAGGTGTTCAAGTTTGGGTGCCAGTGATTAGACCATGCTTAGGGAGTGTCAGGTGTTCCCTTTGCTAGTGAGGTGTGTGGTGTCATCATGCCAAGATCGAAAGAGGTCAGTCAACATATGACTGAAGCATAGGCAAAGATTAATTAACACTACAGCACCCACAGAGAAACATGAGGATGTCATCCATCAGGTTGAAAAAAAAAGGAAACCCTGAAAAATGTCTAATACCAGCTGTTATTATTTCTGTCAAAGTAATTGCACTCCTGTGGTCATACACCTGCTAATCAAAGTTAACTCTGCATAACATTGCTGCCTTGCTGAAATATACTGGTTGCTTGATATTTATACAGCAAACATTATGAACATGTGTGTGCACTGCACTTTCACTGGAACAATGCAATAAGAGAAAGTGAACCTTCCTTTGAAAGAAAAAAAAAAACCATAAATCAAGATTCCTGGCAAGCTTTCTGGAAGCTGAGCCAATGTAAGGAGCACTGAAGGGTAGCAGCAATGCTAATGCACAGGTACGAGGTCCCAGTTCACAGTGTGGCATCTGTCTCAGGTAATATTTAATAATGTGCTATAGAAGGCATTCTCTTCACTTTTCAAACACCCAAGAGAGGCAACATTAAAACCCTGCTGTTCCAACCCTCAAACTTTTATCTTCATGCTATAATCATCTTCACAGATCTAGGTACACATACACACTGTAGTGCTTCCCTAGCATTTATAGAGTCAAATATTCCTTGCAATGTAGTAGTGTGTAGTCCAGTGTTGCAGTAAAGACTGTTTCGGTAGAACCTAAGACAAAACCGCAACTAAGATCAAGAAAAGATTGACCCTGCATCTTAATTCGCCTACTATCCGTCCAAAACAGTATACGAGATTAGAATTAGTGTGTCCCAAATAGTAGTATGTTAAATTAGTATCCCAGAGGTACCCAGATGGTCTACTATTTCCAGTAGATTTTCCAAGTGTGGATTCGTTGACACCTTTTCAGCTAATATTACCCACAAGTCCTTGCACGAGGGAGGGGGAGTTGGTAGGATCAAGGGAATCAAGGGAATGGTAACGGAATAATGAATGAAGAAAAGCTAACATGTGGTGAGAAGTTTGTTTACGGTGACGGTGTCTGTAACTAGCCAATGACGTTCTCTTCCGTTACGTGACGTGTTAGTATGTCCTAGTACTTGCATTCTCTTTTGCTACCCACTCAAAATGTATGTACTTTTTCTTCACAAGAAGAGTGCACATTTTTAGTATATAATGTAAGTAGGTGAATTTAGATGAAGGGTGATAATTTTACAGGTCTAGATCAAGAAGAGACCAAAGCTAAAGATTGTGAGGCCAGGATCACAAAAAAAGTTGCAAAGCACTTTGTTTTTTCTTGGTTACATTGGAAATAATTTTAAGGATTACAAATTGAAACTGTAATACACAAACTTTATTATAGACAATGACACAGACATTGCTGAACTGAGCAGATTGCAATTAGCTCTCTAGGACCAACATAAACAGTTTGTGCTACAGAAGAAAAAGAGCTCTTTTCTATTTAGAAAAGCAATAATAACAAGACTCCCAAGTAATGCCACAGAAAAGCCTTTGCCCGGTCATCAGGATATCACAAGTTCATACACTGACAATTCTACAGCCATCTGTGACAGGGAGTCCTAGACAGAAAAATTGGATACCATTGCTCTCTCCCCTGTCAATCAGAGCAACAGTAGTCGTTTAGCCAATTGTGGATGTCTGTTAGATCATGTATGGTTAATCAATGCTTTCCTGAGTGTGTTTGGCTGTCCTGTGACATAGCATGATGGTGTCTGGTTTCATGTGTCTTGGAGGAAGCACCTGCTAGCCCTCACCCTCCCACATTAATAGTTGCTGGGAGAGTCAATACGGGAGAGCTAGCTAGTGATTGGGAACTGGCAAGGTACACTAACCCTAACCTGACCATCGTACCCATGTGTGTTTTTTGAACATCCCATTCTAAATTTGGTCCCCCCCATTGCTAATTAAATAACCTCCACTCTTCTAGGAAGGCTTTCTAGATTTTGGAGTGTGGCTGTGGGGATTTGCCCGTTCAGCCACAAGAGCATTAGTGAGGTGAATGATACCGATGCTGAATGAGGAGGTCTTGGGCGCAGTCGGCATTCCTGTTCATCACAAAGGCTTTCAGTGGGGTTAAGGTCAGGGCTCTGTGCTGGCCACTCTATTTCTTTGACAGCAATCTTGGCAAACCATGTCTTCCTGGACCTCGCTTTGTGCATAGGGGCATTGTCATGATGGAACATGTTTCAGGCCTTTTAAATCTAGTGCAGGGAAATAGTAAAGCTACAGCATACAAAGACATTCAATACAATTGCGTGCGTCCAACTTTGTGGGGGACGTCCCTCATATGGGTGTGGTGGTCAGATTGGCCATATAGTGTACATCATTGTCTGCCCTAAGATTGTTTTCCTCCAATGATTCACTCACATTGTATACCCAATATTGGAGTAACTGCTTGAATTATTTTAGATTAGAACACACAGATATGTGTGCTACCACAGAAAGTGCTTATGTGTAGGTTTGGTTTGACTGACTGCTAGAAAACAGACCTTTCCTGTAGTTGAGTGTGGATATCATGTGACAGTCTCAGCATAGAACCCAATTATACATGTGGTTAGTACATTTGCCTCGTATCTCCAAGTTTGGAGGTTCAATTCCTGCCTCTGCTTGTGTGCGTGCCATGTTCTCCCCGTCATTTGGGGGTTTCCTCCGAGTACTCTGGTTTCCTCCCCCAGTCCAAAGGCATGCATTGTAGGCTGATTGGCATTTCCAAATTGTCCTTACTGTGTGAATGGATGTGTGAGTGTATGTGCGATTGTGCCCTGCGATGGGTTGGCACTCTGTCCAGGGTGTCCCCTGACTTGTACCCCGAGTCCCCTGGGATAGGCTCCAGGCTTCCCGTGGCCCTGTGTAGGATAAGCGGTACAGAAAATGGACGGATGGATGGATGGATGTTATTTCTTTCGAGTCAATAATTTCATTTCTAAAAACATCATTGATTCAGTTACAATGAGTGAATAAGGGGTTTCTTGTGGGAATTAGTCCATAATACAATAAGTCAGAAGAAAGAAAAAACTTCACTTGAGACAGAAGACAGGGTCTGGTTATATTAAACAGGACTTACACCAAACACTCCTAAATCAAATAACTATAACATATCAACAATAGGTAATGAATTAGGTATGGATAATATTCCACAACAGTCACATTCATGTCTTTTTTTTTCTCTTAAAAAAAAAACTCACCCAATTTTACACTCCATTAGGAGACTACATAACAAATGTCTCCTGTTACAACACATTAATTTCTGTGCACTACCAAGTTTAATTAATTCTAAAATGTAAATATACTTGTATTAGACATTTTACCTGTTTTTGCCTGACTACACTGCTAGTGGAAAACCATTCCATTTATAATAATTATTATATCTGACTCCTGGTTGAGATGTGGCTGTACAAATGTTGGCCAGATTTGGGCCATGATTCACTCCTTTATATAGATCAAAGTACAGCTGCTTATGTGGCTCACATCTAAGCCAATAAAAATTCTTGACTGGGTAGTGAGCTAATGTTTGCTGGAGACAGGACAGAGAACCCAAATGTTGAAAACAAAATTAGATAATACATAGGACAGATAGGAATAAATACCCAGAATGTGAGTTTTGTTGTCATCATCTCTGTTTTAGCTAGACAGATAGCTAATTGTAGCGAGATAGTTTGCGGAAATGTCTCTCATAGCTAAGCCAACATGCTGTAATATATTGAATGCACTGGGGAAGAAATCAAATTGTTTGTATTGATGTGATTAAACTGCTTGTAAAGCCTTGAAACCATCAGGGAGCCAATGATTAGCTACACATTTATCTCTGTGTGAATGTGCAAAGCAGTGTGTGTGTGTGTGTGTGTGTGTGTGTGTGTGTGTGTGTTTAACAGCACCACTCTACTGACCATTTCCCATGAACTCATCTGATATTCTGTTATTTCACTGTATTACTCAGTCATGTTTGGTTTTGTTAGTCATGATGAATAATGTTATCG